>NC_092793.1:89535351-89835908 GCF_918797505.1 Bemisia tabaci | reverse complement strand
CGTCTTTTTCCGCATCTATCGAGTGGTCCATTAAGCTGGGGAACCAAGCGGTTTCGGAGTTATGAACGATTGACTTTTTTTTCACGTTCTTAAAATTACAGCTCCGCACAGGCGCAGCCGGTCGGCGCTCGGTGGGCCCCTAAAATAGCACCACAGAGCTGTAATTTTAAAAACGTGAAAATTTTGGAAGTATCTGTAATTTCTGAACTCAGCGACCCTCTAGGTCCCTAAAAATGCATTTTGCACTGTTTGAATATTCAATCTGATTTAATAACAGTCAAAGCCGGCTTTTCAGCGCGTGAAAATCGGCCGGCGCGCGCTGAGCGGAAAGGTCAATTGCTCAAAACTCCGAAACCATATGGTTCCCCAGCTTAATGTACCACTCGTTGGATGCGGAAAAAGACGAACAATTAAAAAAAATTGTTATGGTTCAAATAAAAAATTGAGATCTTTGTTTAAATGAAATTTTCTAGACCCAAAAACTGGAAAAAAGCACATATGTTAACTTAATAATGTGATTTCGGGATTTTGACCTTCAGAATCATGAAGTATGCAATTTTAGACGATTTTTTGTCCAAGCCGGACCTCTATATCTTCCTTTGTTTGAGAGATAACGAGGTTCACAGGTTTTTGCCTTCCACCCCCCCCCCCCCTAGTGCCAAAATTTTTGGGGGTCTGAAAATTTGAAAGAAGAAGCGCTCAAGTATGAGTAACCAATAGACAAAGTCTGAAGAAATTCCAGAGAGGGGGCGAAAAAAGCCGTTTTTTCATCAAGCTCTCCAATAGCAAGGAGTGTCTTTTAACAGGAAACTCGAATTCTCAGTCAAATTTTCAAAATTCGTAAATCCAAGCCTGCCAATAGGTGCTAAAATGCTAAATCGGCACCTTTTCAAACGATTATAGTGCAACTTGGTTTGGTGGGTATTTTGCGACAGGTAACTTGAATTCGTAGTTAAGGTTTCAAATTTTGTAAATCCAATATGGCGGATACGGCGTAGAATTCTGTCGCGGTACCTGCTCACGCGAATGAAACGTGGTACAAGCGGGGAATTTGCAATGGGAAACTCAAATTTACAGTCGAATTTTCAAAATTCTAATACCGCTATTGTGCCTCAAAAGTCTATCTTGGCACTGGTCCAATCTTCCAACTCCAAGATTAATTCCATATTCGCCATCTTCGATTTTCGAAAATTTGACACTAAATTGGAGTCTATCGTTCAACCATATCCCCAGTTACCAACTTTCACTACTTTCGATGGGACAGGAGTCAAAATAGTATCTTCAGCCAAAACAGTCATTTTGGATTTTCGAATTATAACGATGTGACCATACATTCGAGTTTTCTGTCAAAAAATATCCCAGAGTACCAATTTTCACTAACATCTTATTGTACAGATGCTGAGATAGCATTACAGACCACATCCGCCATCTTTGTTTTTGAAAATTTGACTTAAAATTAAAGTTTCCCATCCTAAAATACTCCCTCTTCCCAAGGTTCATCAAAATCAAGTGGATACAAGCCGAGAAATTCCACACTAATTGGATATGGTTCTTTTTTATTTCATTCAGAATCCCGGTTATCGCATTAAATCTAAGGGAATCACACATAGAGCCTTTTGATTTTATTCAACACTGCTAATTTCCTGTTCTGCGAATTTTCAGACGCTGATTCCACGGAATGAAATGAGTTTTTATGGGTCATATTAATACGATAGAGTAGCTTAGGTCATGGAGTGTCAAAATTTGATAAAAATTGAAAATTAAGCACTCAGCTTCATTTCGCATTAATACGTCCATTTAATCAAAAAGTTAATTATTACCTTGATTGGAATGATGTGCGACGGAGTATGCTCAACCGGAAGTCTTGCTTCTAGGAGCTTCTTTCGCATGTAACTGACATTTTCCTGATGTTTCATTCTTAGCATCTGACCCTCCAATGAGCTTAGTATTTCAACCGCTGCACGGGCACCAGCAAGTACAGTTGGTGGCAAAGATGTTGTGAAAATAAATCCTGCTGCATAACTCCTAACCATATCAACTAGATTCTTGGTTCCAGCAATATAACCTCCGACATTTCCAAAAGCTTTGCCTAAAATTGCACCAGAGAAAATAAATTTAGCTGCAATGATTTTCAGTAAAATTTAAAATTTTTTTAAGGAGGTTGGAAAAAAAGAGAAAAAAGATCTTCAGACAGCTAAAAGTAAAAGAAGGCCACATTTGTTTGGGAAAGAACGCAAAGGAGATATTTTGTAAAGAAGGAAGTTTCGAAGAGGAAAAAAGCAGAGCAAAAAATCACACAGGCATTGCATGAGAATCGAAATGTTACTTCGTTGCTGTAGACATCTTTAATAATGGTATAAACAAGGGGAGTCTACGAAGTGACATCCTGGGATTGGGTTCATTTTGCTTGTACATGAAGAAGAGACAAATCTAAGGTTGACGTATTTTTTTTTAGCCGCCACCTCCCAACCGTTCTCGAGATATCGATTTTTAAAGTTACGATTTTTGCACGTTTCCGCGCGGAGTTCCGGCGAGTCAACTGAGCGCCGGCAGGCTGCACGAAGCCCGTTTCCTATCAGCGCTGCAGACCGGCCGTCCTTATCAATTGACTCGTGGCCGAGTGGTAGAGTATTCGCCTACCGTTTCAGCGATCGCGGGTTCGAATCCCGCTCCGTGCCGTAGCTTTTAGGGAACGCCGCAATGCGTTTTTACAAATTTTCTTTATTTTTATCACACACCAAGGGGTCCGCCCCCTGGCCGCTACGCAGTCCAACCCCCAGGGCGAAAAGGCCCGCTTCGCGGCAAGCAAAATCATCGAAATCGACCGTTGACGGTTGCAAATTCAGAGTAAGGAAAAAGTAATTAAGAATATTGTGTGGTGGGAAATTTTTATTTGAAATTAACATCATTTTATCATTCAATTAAAATTATTCACCCAGTAACCGTCAACGGTCGATTTCGATGATTTCGCCTTCCGCGCGAAGCGGGCCTTTTCGCCCCGGGGGTTGGACCGCGTAGCGGCCAGGGGGCACCCCTTGGTGTGTGATAAAAATAAAGAAAATTTGTAAAAACGCATTGCGGCGTACCCTAAAAGCTACGACACGAAGCGGGATTCGATCCCGCGATCGCTGAAACGGTAGGCGAATACTCTACCACTCGGCCACGAGTCAATTGATAAGGACGGCCGGTCTGCAGCGCTGATAGGAAACGGGCTTCGTGCAGCCTGCCGGCGCTCAGTTGACTCGCCGGAACTCCGCGCGGAAACGTGCAAAAATCGTAACTTTAAAAATCGATATCTCGAGAACGGTTGGGAGGTGGCGGCTAAAAAAAAATACGTCAACCTTAAATTTGTCTCTTCTTCATGTACTAGCAAAATGAACCCAATCCCAGGATGTCACTTCGTAGACTCCCCTTGTAAGACTAATTCTACACGTTCCTCCACAACCACTTCCTTAAGGATTCTGCAAAGAATGTTTTTTTTCCACAGAATGTCTAGCTGGCAGTTTAGTGAAGTGATGATTTTCTTTCATTGATTATTGCAGAGAGTGTCATCATTTTAGAGACGGAAACTTAAGCAGAAATAAAAGCCAATCCATTCTGTGGAAAGCGGATGTTCATGAGAGTAAGGCAAGCTAAGACCTTCAGTATCTTGAGTGAGTGAAAGGCAATAAGATGAAGAGGGCCAAAAATTACTGCAGAATAAGTGATGGAAAGTTGGTGTCAAGCTCTGCTGATTACGTAGAATATGTAAATGAAAAATGAAAGGGAGGTTCTTGAAATAGTTTTACCTAAGGTTCCGGATATGATGTCCATGTTGTGCAACTGGTTTTCTTTTTCACCGATACCTGCTCCATGTTCTCCATATAACCCAACAGCATGCACTTCATCAACAAACGTAAGAGCCCCATACTTGTGCGAAATCTGAAAGTATTTAAGTCAAGAATGGGCTTGTTAAACTGGATGTCAAGATTGTAAACAGTAATACTGACCAAATATTTTGATACCTACTATCATACTGATATTGAAGCAACAAACTCAATGAGGTACACATTTGACCATGAAACAAAAACCTAAAATTTTACTTTGAATTTGATCGATTATCTTTAACATACATGAAGGATGCAACCTTGTCACTTTCTTGTAACAAAACTCTTTAAAGCACTGCATTTCGATACCTATTCGCATATTTTTTGCACAACTATATTATTACGATTATTACGAAATTATGTTTTTTGGGCTACTCCAGGACCCTCTCAAGAAACAACAAATGAACTGTTTGATCTTCCAGCTCTTTCCAGACCTCCACATTACACGGTTCAAATCATGTAAGAAAATCGCTTTAAAAACATAAGCATGTGGTTGCCAATGGTCCTTTTACGTAATCCTACTGACAGACTAAAAATTGAATTCGAAACATTGCTATAATGATACAATTTTCACTAAAATTCTTTCAAAAACTCAATAAAAATTAGGAGAGAATGAAAAACTTCACTTCAGAGTGGAGATAGTTATGTACTTACCGAACAGAGTTCTTCCAGAGGACAAATTGCGCCTGTCATTGAATGAACAGTTTCGAATGCCACAATTTTTGGTACATCTATACTAATGGTTTTTAGGAGCTCTTCTAAATGTTCAGGATCATTGTGTCGGAATATATGTTTTGGTACTCGACTGTTCCGGATTCCTTGGATCATTGATGCATGATTTCCAGCATCAGAAAATATTTGACAACCTAAAATACAAAAATAAAATACCTGTGAAAGTTGCCTGGTGTGATGCAACATTTTCCATTTTGAGCGGACAGAAAAACATATCAACATGCAGTTTAGACAGGGACTACAACTTAATCATTACAGATTTCATAAGACATTTCGACTTCATCTGGCCAAGAATTCCTTGAACCTATGTTTATTTAATACGTACCTTTTTGACCATCGCGTATGAGATTTTTAGGATATTTTTCTTAAATGAAAAGAAAGAAAAAAAACCAGTCAAACTTAACTCATAAAATATTACGGATTCGGCAAAGTCTATTCCTAATCGATTGAATCAAGTCTTCTCTCAGGCAAATCATCTGCCTGCTCTTCTCAGAAATTAGGGATTTATTTCTTTATTCTTTTTAGGATCATCCTTGCAAATTCTTTCACTCTGATGCTTTTAAAGGAAACTTGCTCTGCTGTTTTGATTAGTAACTTATAAAATTATATTGGTCTAGAGTCGTTGGGGGAAAAAAAACTGACTTTAATCGATTTTCGCCAAAATTTACTGGATAAAATTGACAGTATCCGCCGGGGTGCAATGATTCGTAAACTGCATTTTACATACAAGACATTTTGTCTACGATTATAAGATTTGCCATAAAATGCATATAAAAGTTGACCTAGAATTAGAATGCCCACCGTACATTTTTAAGTGATGATGATTAACGAAAATTAGGTGCCTGCAGAGGTTAATTTATGAATGGAACTTTTGGAGCATCTCCTAAAATTTTGACTTAAAATGTAAAACATCATAGGGTTTAGTCGACTACAGCTCGAGTTATCGCCTCCGAAGCGGCAACAGTCCAGAAGACACATGGCAACACTGCGAGTTCGGCCGAGGAGTGTGATTCGCAGAACTAAGTGGGAGAGTAAGTTTTCCTTCCAACAAACGCCGCACGCGCAGTTTAAAATAGCTGATTTTCCTGACCTTCGCTCCTTTCCGCTCTCATAACTCGCAACCAAAACATTTCCCCAGCATGCGGTAAAAAGCTAGAGGAGCTACAGAAAGTCAGGAATAACATATTAGTTTTTCATCAAAATAAAGAAATGGTTTTTTTTGGAATCGGCCCGGACGTGAAAAAAATGGGGTCTTCTTTTAGTGTTCCGCCGCTTCGAAGGCGATAACTCGAGCTATAGTCGACTAAACCCTATAATGTTTCACATTTTCTGAAAGCTCTCGTCACGCCGAAAACGCCTGCTTGAACCGCGTTTATCCAAACTTCTCGGTTTTCGAGTAACAAATTCGCAAAAATGTTGCTGATTTTTAACTTTGACCCCCCCGCTGCGTCTCCCCAACATTTTTGGGGGGCTTGAAATTTTGATAAAAGATGGGGCATGGTTTGGTGAATGAATAGGGCAAGTCTCAAAATTATCTGCCCCGAGCCCCAAATGGCCTATTTTACACGTACCCCTTTCAAGTTGACTGCAAAATCGTCGAAATTTTTTAATGGTACAGTTCTAAGAGGCATTTTAATTTTAGGTAAACTTTTAGATGCAATTTGTTGCAGGTCTAATAATCGTCGCTGTAATGTCTCGTATGTAAAATGAAGTATGCAAATTGACATGCACCCAGGGTCCACAGTTTAAAGGATTGATCTGTTGATCCCATGTAATCAGATATTACAAGGTTTTACTGCATTCCCTTTTACTAAACCACAAAGTTATTGCACCGAAATTTCACTAAAGTAAAGTTTGATTGAAGGTTTTCAACATGTGTTTTTAACGAAAACAGAGTGCAGGGGTACAGAAAGTTCCAGAACTCTGAATGCTTGCCACGGATCCAGCGGTTTCTGCCTGTGGGAAAAATTTTCAAATCCTTCACTTTCTGAAAAAAGGTAAGCAAGAAAAAAAACCTCATCACATTTTGAAATTGTCTCTGCCTCGCGCGCCTCTCATTAGCCCCAATCTAACCTCGAATTTCTCTCAAATTTTTTTGGGTGTTTTTTTTTACAGTGATCCACTCGAACAATCATCTCGATCAATTGAGAAGTTAGGTGTGTTCACTTCTGCCTGTCTGCCAGGCTCACTGATGCTGCTGAGCGAGGCTGATGTTCACCAACAAGGTTGATTAGGTTTATGATAAATGTTGACTTTAGTGTCCCTTTTAAAGCTGACTGGCTGGCATGTGAAGCTGAGAGGCTATCAAGCAAGGAAGACAAGCTGTCATGTGGGGCTCATGCTACATTATTTGAAAATTAAGGACACCTTAGTGGGATTACCTCCTACATGCATAATTGGCGGTACAAATTATGATGATATAGTAACATTTATGAAGTCAGCACAAGTTTAATGTGTAAAGAATAAATTAGTTTAGGACTCACTTGCATTTTTATTTGATTCAATTTTATTTATTTATTTATTATAACTTTCGTACATGAGAGCCCCATTAGTAGGGCTATGGCACAGGTCAAAAAACACTATACAATAATTAAAAATATAAATTACAACTGTTACATTAGGTGGTGGTTAGTAAACGTTACTCAACAGCTGAATTTAGAAATTTGTTCAAATTATAAAATGCC
This sequence comes from Bemisia tabaci, assembly GCF_918797505.1. NCBI lineage: Eukaryota > Metazoa > Arthropoda > Insecta > Hemiptera > Aleyrodidae > Bemisia > Bemisia tabaci. The sequence continues at coordinate 89,828,626 of NC_092793.1, read as the reverse complement.
TTCCTTAAAAGTAGATCTCGAAGTAAATTGAAAAATGTCTGTATATCACCGTCACAAAGTTTTTGTTTAATGTTCCAAGGTAGAGCATTTATAATTTTATTAGCATTTATAATTTAACGAGTTTTGAGGGCTCTGCCCTCATCCTCAGCGATAACCCGGGACTGACTTGATTGGAGGAGGTGTTGTTGTTACATGATCAGATGATTGATTCCCTGTGTTGCATGATTTAATTAGTTTAAATAGAATATTAGATGTGCCTGTCAAGTCTGTGTTAAACTAATTTCGGCGAAAGATGGAAATGTTTTCCCGAGGATCTAGTCCAGCCTTAGTCTTAACTTCTTTTATTAAAACTGGTTTGAAATTAATGTTGTATTCAGTGTTCCAGAAATGTTCAGCTACAGCTGATACACTGGGACACAGTCGGGACACTGGACACAACATCAATTTCAAACCGGTTTTAATAAAAAAAAAGTTAAGAATAAGGCGAAACTAGATCCTTGGGAAAACAATTCTATCTTTCGCCGAAATACGTTTAACATAGACTTGACAGGCACATCTAATATTTTATTTAAACTAATTAAAACAGGCAATATAGGGAATTGATCATCTGATCATATAACAACACCTCCTTCAATCAAGTCAGTCGCAGGTTATCGCTGACGATGAGGGCAGAGCCCTCGAAACCAGTTCAAAGAACCCCGCACAGAGCATGGGCTCAGCGGCTCTCTATGAAAGTCGATGAAACTTTAATAGATTGATATAAAGTTCATAATCAAGGGAAAGCCAAAAAATTAGCTCATTTTAGCGAGTAGAAGCCGAGATATTCGCAATTAAATCCGTACTATTTTCTATCATGCCGCAGCATGACGGAAGAATTCCGAGTCCCCTCTCCTCTGGTTGTTCAGCGTTCTCGATCAGACCTCACGTCACTCACGTGAAGATAGGTGCTTATGCGCTCGGCCGGTGCGAATGCCGTACTCCCTCCCTCTCCCCGCATCTGTCACTTCTGTTTCAGTAACTACATTTCAGATTAAACCGGCCGGCGACGCGACGCCGGCACGGGAGAGGTGCGAGAAGCAGGGAACTCCATATCGCACAGCCCGAACAGAGCGTTTTAATGAAAAAAGTGAGTGTAAACAATACGACATCGTAGTTACCTGGTGGGGAGAGGGGCTTTCCTGGCCGAAGTGCTCAAGCAAGGTAAGGCGACACGGAGAATTTACCTCCGCCGCACAGAAAATAGTCCGGGTTCAATCGCGAATATCTCGGCTTCTACTAGTAAAAGTGAGCTAATTTTTTGGCTTTCCCTTAATTATGAACTTTATATGAATCTATTAAAGTTTCATCGACTTTCTTAGAGAGCCGCTGAGCCCATGCTCTGTGCGGGGTTCTTTAGTTAAATAATAGTGCAAGTAAGTCCTGAACATATATATTTTTTACAAGTTAAGATCATTTTTATGTTGCTTGTGAGGCTGATCGGTGCCACATGAGCCTCACTATGCACAGGCTGACAGGATGCCTGATAACGGGCATTATGCGAATCTCAAAACGGGAACTGAAGAGCTTGGCCTATCAGTGAAGGTAGCAAGAGGAAAACCAAAGTCCCTAAAAGAAAACTAGAAATTTGCCTCATGCAATGATTCTTTGCAAGTTATGAAGAAGTTCCTGATGAAAGGGAAAGCCACCTGCCGCGTACACCGCAACGCATTTATTCATAGAGGTTTTCTGTCTCCCTTTATCCCACATTTTCAGTCTTGCTCTATGAATTTCAAAACCAAGCATCAAGCAAGCTTCCCTTACTCGTTGCTGTGATCAGTCGACCGCATCTTTCTTTGTCTTATTTTTTATTGAATAGCAGCACAAGATGGATTGAGTGATAAGGCTTTTTGCATGCCTGACTCCAAAGCGTTGCAACTTGGAGACTTCACTTCGGTTCTTGGGTCTCAACCATCAATACCCTTTGTTTCTTACCCTCCAGAGTGCCCCCCCCCCCCCCCCCGCCTTCCAAAGTGCTCCCGAATGTCTATTTAATTTGTAACGATTCCATACTTTCAATATACTCCAGTCACATGTTACGATACACAAACTCTTTTTATTCTACCGCTCTCCCACAATTCAGCTATTTCTAGTGCTTGTTCTAAGGATCTTTAGATGTTTCAGTTCATCTAACCTATATCACATCCTTCGAACGTGACACCGCCTCTAGTGTTATTCATCACATTGCATGAACATAGAATCCTAGAACTACTGTGAGGAATAAAAAAAGACTGCAGAATCCACGATCTGCTGCGTGTTGATAGTTCCTGAACTGGCGAATGAACCCCTTTGAATGAAAATGCTGCAAATAGTATAATGCATGTTTATACAGCTTAAAAATCATCCAATGTTTCCTCCATCTTGTTGAGGGTTCCGAACTTTCCTTACGCCCAAGATCTGTCTCTTGCTTGCCGCAGTCCTGGGATCTCCAGATAGGGCATTTTCTGCAGGCCCAATAGAGTGTTCATTGTATGAACCTACCTGGAATGGCTTGGGCAAGCGTGAAGAGAGTAGAATCATTGGCAACAAAACAAGAAGTGAACAAAAGAGCTGCTTCTTTGTTGTGTAATCTTGCCAAATCTTCTTCCAGTTTTTCGTGCGGCATTGAGTTTCCAGCAATGTTTCGCGTTCCTCCAGCTCCAGCTCCATACATTTCTAAGGCATTTCTAGAAGAAAAATATGAAGAGAGGTAAGAAAGATTCCAGTGTAGGATTTGGCTACACAAAACTGGCACAGGCTACACCTCGCCCAGTTTCTACGGTTGCAGTGTATGGCAGAAACAAGAGAAACAACTACCCACTTGAGCCCACCACCTGCAAGTTTCTGGTGCATTACGTCAGATACTCGACAAAAACAGTACACCGAAAGCGTAAGGCGAAAAGCAGTTGCAATTTTTCTTCTGCTTTGCCCTCTTTCTCATACAAAGAACGTCACAGTCGTTGTTATGCTTTGTTGAATACTTCATGAACGTCAAGTAGTCATGATATTCATGAAAATTGAAAGATTCTGATGATTCATATTTACTCCTCCTGTTATCAGTGCAAGCGCACAGACAATACCACCTACCCATCCCTGGTCATTGTTTGTGGTTACTGGTCAAAGCTATAGAGAACACACGGGATCATAAAGGAAGGACTTGAAATGATTCATATATTTACTTAATAAAGTGAATTTGTTCTGAGCATGGAATTTCAGTTGAATTTCTAAGCAAATTTGATCGAATGACAACAAAATCACATTTTAAAAGAAGGGGAAAATTATTTAATGTACGCCAATATAGAGGATGCTTCTCTCTGCAGGACTTAATGTTGTCAGATAGGGCTGCAAAATCAGCATATTTTCCCATTTAAACTCATCTAAAATATCTACATTTTATCCTACAATCTGGCAACTTTGCTGCAGTTATTGCCAACACACCCTCAAATGATGATTTGGCCAGGAATGCTGCGTAGGAATTGGCACAGACCATGGATTGCGCCAGGGGGAACACAAGGTTAAAAGAGTGGTTCAAGTCGGATCGTTCTGCGCGGCCACAATCTTGGATGACCAGGCCACGCGCATTGAAATGGAAACTCAAAATACGCAACTTCGAGCTTGTTGATCATGGGTTAACAGTGTTCAAAAAAACCGGGAAGAATTCCTGTGAACTATGTGATAGTTTTCAAAAGTGCAAGAATTAGAAAATACTAGACATGCTCAATAATTAAGCAGTCAAAATAATGCCAAACCTCTATTAGACAGGGATGAACTTAAACCTGAACCTCGAGTCCGATGCAATAGGGAGAAATAATTGATTCTAAAATGTATAAAAGTCTCTCGACACACATCTTAACTTGCACCGATGCCCATGGGAACATTGAAAATGTCTTTTTAGGAAATTAACTGATCAGAGAAAAATGCTTATATCAGGAATTTTTTAGTTTAAATTTTATAAATAATGTGGTAATTTAAGTGAGTAGACTTGAAAAACTGTTTGTACTGTCAAAGGGATTAGAAACTGGAATGTGCCAATATGGCACCACTATGTAAACTCAGCCGCCCGCGCGATGTGGCAGCGGTCCACACAATATTCTGTCATGGCGTCCATCTAACAATTACTTGTTCCTTTTGTCTCTTCTCTCTTAACAATCTCCTTGTCTCCATTTCATCTCATCAACATGGTGAAAGATGAAATGTTCTTTAATAAAATATTGCAAGGAATACCTGTCTCATAAAGATCCTTCAAAACAGGAAGGAACTTCTTCCCAAAGGGCATAAAACCCTTCAATTTTCAACAAGTAAACTAATGGCGGAGCATGATAGATAGAAAACAGTTAAAACCGAAGAGTTTGTTGTATTATTTTGGAAAAGAAAAAAGGACTTGCTACTAATGTGAGAGGTTGCGTTCATACGTTGTTTCGGTGGAGTCAATTTTAATAGGAATTATAACAACAAAAAGAAATAGAAACATCAAAATTTGGAAAATCAGTTGATTGTGGAGACAAAAACGATCAAAGCAAATTTGCAAGAAAACAAATCACGAAGAAGGTCAATGTTGTTCTCGCAATAAAAATGATAGTAAAAATAATAATTCTGATTGAACCTCAGAACGGACGAAAAGGTTGCTTTCATCACTCACAAGGGTGTTAGATAGCTGATTCTCTTCGGTCGGAAACGAGAGCAAGTGGTATTTGCTGAACACCCTGTGTACTGTGTATGGCTTAAATGAATTTCTCATGGTGTGAAGGATCTAATGAGGTAAAAATATTTGACCTGTGCCACGACTATCTGCTGAGGTCTGCTGTGCTTCAAATGTTAAAATAAAAATAAATTAAGTAAATTCAAGGACTCTAGGACCTCAGTATCATAGACTTACGCAGTCTCTTGCGAATCTGTTCAGTCAGAGTCTGATTTTTATTACATTTTCTATATAACTGCAGCAACGGTTTATAGCTCGACGCAACAAAGCAGTGTACCCGCGTGTGTCCCCCTCTTCACTCCGTCCGAGGCGCCGAATCACAAACTGAAACCAGCTGAAAGGCTCTGGCTCCGCGTTGCGCCCGTGAGATGGCGCGCCGTTTTCCACTGTCGTCCCGCTTTTCCCGGCGTCGTCCCCCCATTCCCGGAAAATTCAGCACATGCTCACTTATATTTTTTATACATAAAAAGGAAATTCTCTTTCAAGTTTTCATCATCTTGTCTATTCATTGCTTTGTAATGAAGGATTTATTTTTTGGTTTGTCTTGCGCACTCACGTACTTTAAGTAAAGTTTAATTTTTCTGGGAACCCTGTGTGCTCCGACAGTTAATTGCCTTGTTTGCCAATAAGCAGTTGTTCCTACTGGCTTCCAGTGGCGCCTCCATTTGCCGATTAGTTGTTCTCCACACTGGTGTCAAGTGATGCTTTTTGCTAAACTTCTACTGGTACCTAGTATTGCTTTCTTGTGTCTTTCTTCCTACTGGTGCCCAGTGGTTATATACTTTCTCGCTCTCCTCGCGGACAGAGAAAGTATTGTCATCGTCCAAAAATAATAAAAAAAAAGTTGAAATTTAACCATTTCTAGGCGTTTAAAAGTACCTGGAGTCAAAATAACCATATTTGAAAAAGTGTGTGTCCGTTAGACGTACCTTTTTTCTGGGTTCAGCCATATCTCAGAATCTCTCTATTCAATTTCATTCAAAATTTGAGTGCCTTGCGATTCGTCCCACTAGCTCATGATGTGTCTCGATAAATCCTCAATTTTTTTCTTTGTTTTAGACAGAACTATATTAGAAACATCATGATTTTTCTGGATTAAGGTATTTGCATATAACAAGGTGGAGAAATGGTCCACACCATTTCGCTACATACATTATGTTACATACAGTTTGGGCCACTTCTTAGTTGTTTTATTCTCATGGTGTTTGTATATGATAATTGTATGTATCCATGAGGGAAAATAAATAAATTGGTAGCTTAAAATTTATACAGCTTTAAACACTAATTATCACAGCAAAGACCGATGAACTTTTACATAAGGCGTCTTTAACAGCAGTGTTTTAAATTGAGAAAGTATTTACAACGGGAGATGACACACAATGACAGGTCTGCACAGCAAGCCTCCAAGTCTGCTGATAGCTCACGCCATCTACTTGAGTTGCTTTTGATTTAGGTAGAGATGGATTTTTCAATTAAATTTTTTTAAGAATCAGGATATGAAGAAGAATTAACATAGAATAAGATGAATTTAGAGCATACACAAAATGTACTACCTTACAGCCTCCTTCACTTTGGGATGACATGACATGCCTAGGTAATCATTAGAACACCAGACTGTAATGGGCTTCTCTTTCTCTGAATATTCATACGCTGCCGGAAAATGAGTTGCTAACCTATTCACTTTCTTGAAAACTCGATAAGAGTGATCTTTCTTTTTCCGCATGATTTGATCATGGAAAAATTCATCATATTGAAACATTTCAGTACCTGCAAACAAAATGACAGACAGAATGAAGGAAACAAAAGAAAACAGAAACTTATTCAGTCTTAAGGAAGACCATAAAGATTAAACGCACACTTACACACCCTCACACACAACGAGGGGGAGTGCACTTAAGAGAATAGCCGAGAAGGGAAAAATATCAGTCTGTACCATTTGCCTGCACCGTTTACTTAGATTACAAGTGTACGTGATAGTTTCTATGGGTAAATGGCTGCAGGGGTAAAGGTGGAATCCTGCACACCAATTCTTCAGCCTACACATATTTGTTGATCCCTCGATTAACCATGTATGAGGACTTATAAGTAACAATAGTGGATGTCGAATTTTCACATTGTGAGAAAATCGAGTTTGAAGTTTTCGAAGCTTTGCACTATGCCGCCCGTAGGACTGAAAGGATTCTTATAAAGATTTTCATGAAGAGCAACTCTTCCTGTAAAATACGCATTTTACGATTTATATAAGTGAAAAATTGAAGGAGTAACAGCGATTTTAAAAAAATGTGACATCCGCTATTTTCACTGAGAACATTTTAATATGCATGAAACTAAGTCTAAAGGAGGGGTAAGGCTGGTGAAACGATTGAAATGAACCAAAAGTAAGTCAATGCTGAGTCATTTAATGAAATTGAACAAAAAACTAAACAGTCTGTAACTTCTGCAACAAAAATAAGGGACAAATTATAAAATCAGTTAAAAAATCAAAAATTCTGGCGAGATGGTCCAGATACTTGTCATTTCAGTGTCAGCTGCAGCCCATGGCCGAAGCGCGGGCAGTTATTGCAAACGCGTTCGAGTCTCCACGGTGTCCTGCCGCGCCGGTCGGGGAGAACAGTGGATTCTTATATCCGCCGTTTTTCCAAATAACAAAGTTTTCAATTCATATCTTGCCGAAAAATTGCGCTGGAAGTCTGAAACTTTGCACAGGCGTTTTTGAGGGCTCCAGAATCCGAAAAAAGCATTTTCCCTCAAATGGCGGATGTCAGCGACCGCTATTGTTACATACAGCGCCCAGCCCACTTTCAAACTGGAGCTCTCAAACTGGCACTAATTCTTCTATTTCTCAGCCATTTCTGCACAGAATTCCTTGAAAATTTCAAGATCTGATCTGTGATGTATCCCGAACACATCGGTCACCTTCAAAGGTCGTCGGCCCGACGATCTTTGAAAGGCAATGGTCAACAGTTCCATCGATGAGCCTCTTTGAAGCCCCTAGTTTGAAGGTGGGCTGGACGCTTATAAGTCCTCATGTTCATTCTCAACTCGTCGCGATTACCTCCTGTTTAGTGCTTAAGTCATCTCTCACTTTGTTCAATACCTACCGCCGTCGATAGCTTCTGTTAACCTCGGTGTTTCTGGAGGATCTTGCTCTCATCTTGTAAAGAAATAGTTTGATTAAATAGGCTGGTTTTTTCATAATGGCCATTCACACTGTCTTGTAATATTGTCTCCTTTGGAGGAGGTCAAAGTTTTTCATAAAGTTTGTAAAAGATAATTCTCAAATCCTGATTTGAGTTTCTGCCCTTTCAGGGTTCCCAGCCAATTTTGGAAAAAAAAAATCCCTGACTTTTCCAGGTTTTCCAGGCCAAAATGAAAATTTTTCCAGGCCTTTTTCCGTAGAAAAAACTCAAATAATTTACCATAAAAGAGACAGCGCGCGCGCGCGCATTTTTCGGTTTTTGTAAAAACTCTTTTATTTTCATCAATTTTTTATCTGGTTTAGCTTTTTTCTTTATAAGAACCAGGCTAGGATAGTATCGTAACACGAATGAAATCATAAAAAAACTTAAAATGTGTTGGAAAAAAAATTGGCGAAATATAAACGCCTTCTCAAACGATACATGCATTGATGAAAGCAAATGATTTTTCAATTTGTTTCATTTACTCATAGTAGTATTGGATTTGAAAAATAAATCCCATCATGGTATTGCTGCTATGCTAAGGAAAAGAGCACTGAACAGATTCTTTTAAAAAATAATCCAACCTGCAGTCTTCGTTCTGCAGACTATTAAGAACTATTCTTAAAAAAACTGAGAAATGCATATATATTTTTTTAATGAGCGTATTGTCCAGGGAAAAAAGGCAGAGTTGCAAAAAAAATAACCTTTACCTTAGCATGCAGGCATAGTTCTCAGCTAAGCGCAAGATATTGTAGTGAGTGTACTTGAAACTTTTACATTGAAGATTGAAGGTTATCCGATCGAAGTGGAGTGAAGAGGAGTGGCTAGCTCCTGCGATCTCTTTTTTTATTAAACGCAACCGGTCGCACAAGATGCCCCAGGCACGTATCCAGGATGTTGTTTTTTCGGGGGGGGGGGGCGGGCTTGTGGGGTCCCTCTACTACCAGGAGGGTCTGGGGGGTATGGAATACCCTCCAGGACGAAAGGGGTCCGGGGGTCCTCCCCCGGCAAATTTTAGAAATTTGTAATCTAATTAGACGCATTTTGAGGCTTCCGTGACGCAGATTTTCCATCAATGTCTGCAGAAAAGTTACGTTTCTTTTTGGAACTTTTAGCAAAAAATACAAAATATGCATTTAAAAATATCCTAAAAATTTTTGAAATTTTAACTCTATTTGGACGCATTTTGAGGCTTCTGTGACGCAGATTTTCCATCAGTTTCTGCATAAAAATTAGGCCTTTTTTTTTACTTTCAGCATAAAATACTTTCGAATTATATGCATTCGACAAATCTAGAACATTTTTGAAATTTCAACTCTATTTGGACTCATTTTGAGGCTTCCGTGACACAGATTTTCCATCAGTTTCTGCATAAAATTTTCGCTTTTTTTTACACAAAATACTTTCAAATTGTTACATTCAACAAAGTTGGAAAATTTCAGAACTTTTAACTCTACTTGGACGCATTTTGAGACTTTTCTGACGAAAATTTTAGGAATGAACATGGTGTTTTCATTTGAGACTCTACATTAAAACAGATAAATATCTTCGACGGTCTCAAACTTCAACTTTCCTTGCACTTTCTCATCTTCTGTCTCCTCTTTCCTTCTCTCTTTTCCCCCTTTTTTGGCTTTCGGGGGGGGGGGGGGGCTTGAGCCCCTCAAGCCCCCCCCCCCTGGATACCTGCCCGTCAGATGCCCCCATCATTGTGGCTCACCTGCAGGGGGAGCCAGCAAACACTTCCGAGTAGTTCCGATTTGTTCCGAATGCCGATAAAAAGGATGTGTTGGCGGAAAATTCAAAATACAACGAAGGCATTGCAATTTCAAATTTAATTCTTTTATTTTTATTTGTTTACTTATTAATTTTTTCTTCTCAGTACTTGAAAAAATTCCAGACTTTTGGAGCAAATTCCCTGACTTTTCCATGTTTTTCAGGCCATTTTTTTCCCCCTGACTTTTCCAGGTTTTCCAGATCGCTGGGAACCCTGCCTTTGCAAGAATCTTAAGTTTGACTACGCACATTTTTATGCCTAGAAGAAACGTAGATTATCTGGTCTTAAAATTGGACCCTCGTAGGGGAAGGGAGGGGGGAGAAAAAGAGGACGAGCAACAGGCTCCAGTATGTCACTTGAAAGTAATTACTTTATCATCTCTCCAAGAATTCGTTCGGTAGATGACGTCAATCACATCTTCAGGGGCTGACTGAAATAAACATCAGGTTTTGCGTGAGGGGAGAGGGGAGGTGGGTTTGGCTCATAAACTGAACCACTCATCAGAGCGGGGCCATGTGGTTTGCTTTTAAAAGTAGAATTGTTACGGTCTAAACTACTAAAATGGCATGCAAAATTGGTTAAAGTACTGATTGGAATGTACGTAGTAGAAAGTGATGATGTGTTAGAGTCGATCAGAAGTAATAGATGGATAAAGTGAGAGAGAAACGGAAAGTCAAATAAACTTTGAATGACAAGGTACTTATCACAGATTTCTCTTTTAGTTTGTCCACTGCAATTCATTATCCTATGAAGGCGAATATAGAGACTAGCTACATTTGAAATGAACTTGGTCTTGTGCTTTTCACAGGCAGGAGGGAGGAAAAAAAGCACTGTTATGCGCTCTTTCCTCCGTATCATTGACGACAACCTACTCCTATCTAAAAGTGAAATGATAGTATCCTCTCTATTCTGATAAAATCAGTTTTGAGATGCTCGATGGATGCTATGAGGAAGGGGAGTAAGCCGGTCGATAGGCTGGGGTGAGGAAGGGGAGTTAAAAATCTGTAAGTGGGAAACTCCCGTACCAATTGAAACCCGTAAGGGGGAGATTCCCTTTGCGTTGTTGTTGACTCTAGCTTCCGTCCTCTGTTTCTTTTTGTTCCCCTCATAGTTGGCTTGCATCCTGTTTCTCATTATTTCATTCTTAGTTGTTGATGAGGTTTCTTTCTTTTTTTTTTAATTCTTAATAATACTGTGGTTTTCTCCGTTTGAGTTTTCTTAGTAGGTTGAGAGTGGTCGATTTCAATTTGGTTCGTCTGATTTTGATTTGCTTAAAGTTGTAGATGAGGTATCTTTTTCTTTATTTTTGATATGATTTTAGTTGTTGATACGGTATCTTTTTTTTAATTCTTAATTTACTTTAGGCAATTTCAATTTGTTCCTCCGGGCAATCTCGACAATATCACTGGTCACGAAGCGGGCTTTTGGGGGCGCGCAGCGCCCTGAGGGTTGGGCTGCGTAGCAACCACGGGACGGACCCCCAAGTATTATATTTGCTCTCATTCATTACGAACGCGCTCTTTTCGTGAGATCCCCGTGAGATCTTCGCCAAAAGTCTTCTTTAGTTGCCCATAAGGTTTCCTTGAATCTTTTCTTCAATTACCAAACCTTACTACCGTAGATACTAATACTTTTCATGATGACCTTGTGAATCCTCAGTTTATTTACTACTAACGTGCCGCACTTCTAGTGCCTCCGTGCACTTTGCGACACCCAACCGCCACCTATGGTGATCCTAACAGAGCTCCTCCGCCAAATTGCATCTCCTAATTTCCTGCTTTCTCCCATCAATCCACGATTTGGCAGGGCGTCCTCTACGTTTTCTGCCGGAGGGGGGGGGGGGGACCCAGAACCTCCTGTGGCAACCTTTCCATCTGGCATCCTTTGCACATGCCCATACCAGACAAGCTGTTTCATAGAAATGTTATGCACTAAGTTGTTTTCGACACTTATTATTTCACGTATCCTTCTGTTCCAAACGTGGCCCTTCGTTGATAATTTGGCCGATCTACGCCAAATGTCCATCTCGATTGCCTTAACAATGTCCTGGGACCGTTTCTTCAACTGCCATACCTAGCTGCAATAAGCCAATATGCTTTTAATGATGGAGTTGTAAATTCTCTTTTTGTTAACATCGGATATAATCTGGTCCCAAAGAATACCATTCGTCATTCTAATGCCTTTCCACCCCTATAGATTACGATCTTAAAATACCTGGTCCAATGATGCTCCATCTGATTTTAAGCGCGCACCTAGATACTTGCATTGTTCACAACCTCTGATTTTTTGGCCATCTTCTAACTCTATGCTTTGCTAATCGCTTCCCACCGTCAACATTTCTATTTTGCAGTTGCCGACTTCTGCGCCCCACTTCTGTTATTCAGCGACCAACTTTCAAGCCATGAATTGCGCATCTTCTGCATCCTGAGCAATAACCACTTCAACTGGTAATAAGTGGTCATCAGCAAAGCACTAAGTAAAATGAAAGTCTATCTCATTTAAAGGAATGCCCATGCCATGACACTTCTTTTTTCATTCTTTTAAAACCTATTCCATGAAAACTTTGAAGAAAGGGGGCGAAAGACAAAAACCCCGCTTTCATTTTTCGTTCACATTAAAACCCTCTGAAAATCATCCTTGACTCCGAATTTTAGCGTAAGCGCCGCTAAAAAACTAGTCTAGGGCCCACAAGGTCTCTTTTGCATGCCATGCTGTGGTGAAGTTTCAGGATATCCTCTGGGGTTCCTGGGACACCTTTTTCCAGCAATCAAAATGTCTGTATCCCAGAGTGATATTATCAAATTGACCACCACGTCCCAAATCGAAGCGTCCGGCGAAGCTCACAAAAATCCACGCTTTACTCGAAAATTCTCATAAATAAGCAAAATTGTCAAAGCACCATAAATGTTCTACACAACGTAAACAAAGGATTAAAGCAGGATTATTGTCTTTCGCCTACTTTGTTCAAAGTTTTCTTGGAACAGGGTTGAAATATAATCAACAGTGCTTAAATCATACAATGATTCATCTACCTATATAAAACAAATAAGACTGAAATAATTTTATTGATGGTTTATCATACCGTTTTCACTGTTCTTCTTTAAGTTGAAGTGGATAACATAGGTTATTGAATAACAAATGCATACAAATACAAGGGGAGAGGAGAACTTAAAAAATCAGCCGTTAAGGAGCTGCTAAGTCTCAACACAAGTTTTAAAAGAATGAAAAGAGAAGTGTTCTGGCATGGGGGTTCTCTTAAATGAGATAGGGGTCACTGTCAACTGTGCCAGGCTCGGAACCCGACCCCCTCCGATTTGACTGAAAATTGGTATGCGAGGTCTTTACATCATTCTAAGAGACTAATTTGAAGGGTTTTCCCAGCTGACTCCCCATTCGCGAGATATGGACTAATAAAGATGGGGTGAGTTTTAGCAATATGTGAATAATGAGGGGGTCGGGTTCCGAGCCTGGCACAGTTGACGTGGAATGACCCTTAGACACTCTTTTCACTTTGTACTTTGCTAATGACCAGTGGTTAATGCTCAGGATACAGAAGATTTAAAATACATGGCTCGAGAGTTGGTTGCCGAAAATCAGAAGAGGGGCAGCATTCGCAAAACAGACATATTGATTGCTGGAAAAGGTGTCCTAGCGACACTCGAAAATACCCTGAAAGTTTCAGGGTGGCATGCGAGAGTGACTCCGTGAGCCCTAGACTAGATAACTTAATTGCGACAATACCCCCCCCCCCCCACACAACTAAAACCAGATTTTTCCAGGGCTTTCCAGAGTTTCAGCAACGGTTAGCTATCATAGGCTCTTTGAAGATCTACAAAAAGGAAGTGCAGCTCTTGTCCTGCTGCCGTTTTTTCCCCCAATTATCCATGTTGGTCCTGAGTTTATTTGAGGGGCTTGGAGGACAAAAAGCATAGGTTCAGTTCTTGAAAAAATTGAGATATTAATAATTTCAAGTAAAACCAGTCTGAATGCAAATGCTGTGAAAAATTCGCTCCCAAATTCCAATTTTTAAGCATCAAAAAGTCAGTTTGAACTTTTTCTCCGCAATGAGGATCCATGTAATTTCGAAACTTCAAACACGAATTTTTCGAAATAGCAAAAACTGCACTTATGCGGCTTGTCCTCCAAGCCCCTCATTTGCCTTTGATAATTTCTGATCCCACAGACCCCCGTTTAGCATTGGAACAGCTTTCCTTCTTTGAAAATTCCGTCCTCTTGATAGTTTGATCAAGATGAATCATTTCCTCAACATTCCTGAACACCCCTCTGTTAGTTCATTTCCTTAGACATTTGTACCTCACAAACGTTCACAGGGAAAACATGAATGATTTTTTTCTTTTTTGAAGGAGACATAAGTAAGTACTTCCTAAAAGTTTCATGTTTGGAGGATTCCATTGCATGCTTTGAACAATGTAAGGAAATGGAAAATATTGATAAAAAAAGAATGATTTCTGGAAAAATCGATAAACAAATCTATAAATAACGGTAAAATAACAAATGCTAGGTTACGAGAACTCGTTGTCAATGCAAGAGGCAGAAAAAAACCCTTGAGGAAGAAGAGATAAGCGTGTTCCCATGACTAAAATACAGGCTGCAGCCAAATCTGCAATGGATTCGAGCGGTAGAATCCACTAAAAAGTTGGGGAGGAGTCGCTGAGTAGACTCAATCACCTTTAAAACCATATTGCTAAGACGCAGAGTCTAGGTTACTGCCTGCATGGGAAAAACAAGCATCGCGGTTAGAAACGGTGCTCTGTGTTTCCTGTCCAGACAACAGCTCAGCTGAAAATTGCAAGGATGAGACAAAGTGATGTCATACAGAGTCTTAGCTCCTCGGTTCCCATGTGAACGCAGTCAGCCCGGAAAATCAGAGTCCCGTGTAAGACCCTGATTGGCCCGGAGGATTGGGCCGCAGGGGAGAAGGGAAGCTAAAGCCACGCTACTCGCAATTTTCAGAAAATCTCTGAAATCAGTCTCGTCTTAGCTCACCAGCGATCCTGGCCAGGCCGCGAATCGGCCCGCCACGCCGTGTCTAAACGCACTCCGCGCGGAAGCCGCGTGTAGGTTTGAGAGAGTTTCGAGTGTGGTTCTGATGGTGTTCTGATTCTTTCTGTTCTTAGTGTGATGAGTCTATCGAAAGTATAGAATAAAAGTGTCGTCGAAATTGTCAAGAAGTGTAGTTCGTTTTGTCACTGTGCCCTACCTACTTTTCACTTCGAGGAGCAGCGGAAGGCTCCTCGCCCCTTTTTCCCCAAAAATTCATACTTCCGCTGGTGGAGCTACCCCCCCCCCCCTTTTAGAAAGAGATCGGGTGTGTGTGGCCTTCGCCCCCTTTTTTTCGCGCGTTCCGAATGGTGGAGACTGTGCCGGGATCCGAAATTCCAAAAAGGAATATTCAACCTTCGGAAATTATATTACTACGATCCTGCTTATCTCTTACATGCCACGTGAAAAAGTGACAAAACATTCTTGTATTGCGTACATTACTCGGAATTTAAAATTCACCATTTTTTTTTGGTTCAACATTTGCGGACAGTTTTTTTTTTGTGCCATTCTAAAATTCGAAACGTATCATTTTTTTTGGTTCAACATTTGCGGTCAGTTTTTTTTTGTGTGGGTGCTTTAATTCAAAAGTCGTTTACTTTTGTGAAAACGTTGCGGATAGTTAGCATTATGCTACTTACGGTGTTTTAGACCGATAAATCGCCAATGACCACCTTTTAAAGTTTGGCACATACTTTAGGAGCGATTTCGGAGGGTCGCTCCCCAAATAAAATATGTTTTCGGACGAGGATATTCTTATTAATTTCGAAAGTGACGTCGAGTTTTCTTGTGATATCAACGACACATCCGGACATAACTCACCGTGGACCTATTTTGAATTGTTCATCCTTTCTGTAGAACAACAGAGGAGGGATGGAAAATGGAATGACAACACAACTACCATAACAGTGTTCGAAAGACTTCGTGGCCAGGCAAAACTGTGGTATGCTGATTATATTTTTCAACACCATACTGTTAACGAGTCTTGGTACGATGTGCGGAAAATTTTGTGTGAAAAATTAGGCCCCGATAGACCCCTCTCAAAGTTTTTAAATTTCTGTCAGGGCGGGCGTGCCACGTTTTACCTTTGGGAGAAGGAGGGATTTATCCTAAATAATAAAATGTGGAATTTCGATGATGCAGAAATTGTGTATTGGGTTATCGAAGGCCTCATGCCATACATGAGAATCCTGGTACTCAAATTGTGTCCAAATCCAACCAGACAACTTTTAGAAGCGCTTTTTAACCTCAGTGATGCCGCCGACAGAGACCTGATCTACAACCACAAGTTCGATATTACAGCTGAAAAACCTATACCTGCTGAATTTATCTCCTATTTCAGAAATCTCCTATATGAGCACATACTACCATTCTTACTCAAAAATCCAGAACTTGAAGTCATTGAAGACTTTATAGATTCATTACGCATTTCTTTTCCCTTCAATAACCAAGGTTTGACAAAAAACCCTCTAGATTGTCAAATTCAAGGAATTATTGCGGAAAAAGCTCATCCTTCTCAAAAATCCTATAATAATTTCTTCTCTTTCCTACAAGGAACGAAACAACTAAAGCCATCGTCAACGTTTGGATTGCCGTTACCAAAATTTTCATCACCTACTACCATCCAGAATTCGCTAATGTCAAAGTCTGAAAAGTCTTCGCCTGTTCCAGTTAAAGTGGCTAAAACCGCAGAGACTGTGAGGAAAACAAATACATCAAAAGTATGTGGCCGTTTTGATGTCATTACACCTTGGAATTCTAGAGTTTTTCAACAACCGCGAATGTTTGCCAATTTTCAGCCAATGTTAAAACATTCTGCGACACTTTTAAGTGGCATTAATTGCATGTTTAGCTTCAATATGCTACCGTCGCCTGGCTCAATTTTATTACCGAAGTGCGCTTCAGAATTGCGACCTTTTCATCCTTTGTCGATTACGGAAACTGCGTGTCCCACGTCCGAACTTGTGTCACAAAATTCTACGAGCCTCCAGTTCAACTTAACGGAGAGTCCCTCCACTTCATCTCATTTTCCTCGTAAGAATACTGAATTAGTGCGCGAAAAATTACGATCTTTGTTCAAAAAAGTTTCCAGATTTTTCAAAATTGTGCCGCGTAAACGTAACATTAAGTCTCGGGAGTGCCACCTATCCCGGAAATGTAAATTTAAAAGTCACCAGGAAAAGTCCCCGAAACCGCAGCTTTTTGTCAGTTTTTTGCTATCTTGGACTATTATTTACAAAAATTTCAGTGGCTATCGTAAAAAGTGTTATCATCTGGACTTACCAACATCACGAAAACGGAAAAAATGTTTATTTTCTTAATCACTAGAAATTTTCCTTTAATCGTTCTTCTCATCAAACATGTGGAATCCTTATTAAACCTTCTCCAGCTTTTGGGATTCAAAGTTTCATACCAACGCTAATCATCCAAATCAAAATTTGCGTAATTGTGACCAATTATCGAAGAGTCAAACCAATACACCAACAGTGTTCACCCCTGTTGAACCTGTGTTCGCATCTGCCAACAATTACTGATGTGATGAACCTGGCTGCACGATTTCTGTCTGAACTTTTTACCAACTCAATCGACGTATTCCGCATTAGGAACTTCGCATTCTGAGGACCCAAACATCATGAATTGCTGAACCCCAAAAGACTTTCAATTTCGCCATTCTTCAGTGTAAACGCGTTAGTAATTAAGAGAATTTCCTATCATTGACGAGTGATTCAATCGGTATGTAAACACCTTTCTTTTCTATTCGTAGATGTATATCGTAGATGTAGATGCATTCCTTAATGAAAGATAATACGCCTGAAAAATCGAGCTGAACTAGAAGGGGGATTTAATTAAAGAAATACCTTAAATTTATAGTTTAAGAACCTAGATTTAATTAATAATATTCCTCATTAATACGCCAAACGGTGAATAGCCGAAAATATTTCTCTGTAGGGAATTATGTTATTTTGACCCGCTAAAATTACGCCGTACAATTCAATGAATTTGCGAAATGCATTATCTAAAGTTCAAAATTCAACCACTGCTAAAAGTCTTATTATTTAAGTTTATCGTATTCTATTTATAATTATTTTAAGTTTTAATATAAATTAAGTATGCACCAGAACCAGTTGAAAATTGACAACCTTGTTCATATCGTCCGAAATCCATATCCATAAGCAAAAGAAATGTAGGCTGAGCACTGAGCAGTTTCCAATTTCATGTTTGCTCCAGTTCAGCTTCAGCGCAAATTTCGATGTATTCTATTTTTTCGTTTTTTTTTCAAGCAAATTCTCACGACACACAATTTCCTTTTGACGTCCATCCTATGTAAGTGAGAAGTGCAAACACTGTTGCCAAGTTTCAAAAATTTGAAGCACTGAAATTTTTGTGCGACCTTTCCACAATTTGGGGTGATTTTTTTGTATTTATTGTCATGTATTTATTTTCTTTTCAAACCATAATAAGCTTTCCCAACATTTCTCAAATAGTTAAATGTTTGAGGTAGAGTATGTCTGGAAAGGCTATATTCCGGCATCGAGGCAACAAGGTGCTGATTTTTTCTCTCGTTATGCAGCTGCATCTCCTAGCCAACCGAGTCAAGACCATTGCAGACTCAGCATTTTCATTGTTCTGCGCTCACTGTTACCCATCATGTTATATGTCATGTGATACCAACTCGCGACTTCCTCGCGGAGTACTTGTTGGAATCACTGCCGAGTATTTTCCGATCAGCTGATTGTGTCTGGTCAGCGACCCTTCCGCAATTTTTAGTCCCGACGCCGGGGACGGCGTCTGAAGAACTAGGAGGGATGCAATGGATTCGAGCGGTAGAATCCACTAAAAAGTTGGGGAGGAGTCGCTGAGTAGACTCAATCACCTTTAAAACCATATTGCTAAGACGCAGAGTCTGGGTTGCTGCCTGCATGGGAAAAACAAGCATCGCGGTTAGAAACGGTGCTCTGTGTTTCCTGTCCAGACAACAGCTCAGCTGAAAATTGCAAGGATGAGACAAAGTGATGTCATACAGAGTCTTAGCTCCTCGGTTCCCATGTGAACGCAGTCAGCCCGGAAAATCAGAGTCCCGTGTAAGACCCTGATTGGCCCGGAGGATTGGGCCGCAGGGGAGAAGGGAAGCTAAAGCCACGCTACTCGCAATTTTCAGAAAATCTCTGAAATCAGTCTCGTCTTAGCTCACCAGCGATCCTGGCCAGGCCGCGAATCGGCCCGCCACGCCGTGTCTAAACGCACTCCGCGCGGAAGCCGCGTGTAGGTTTGAGAGAGTTTCGAGTGTGGTTCTGATGGTGTTCTGATTCTTTCTGTTCTTAGTGTGATGAGTCTATCGAAAGTATAGAATAAAAGTGTCGTCGAAATTGTCAAGAAGTGTAGTTCGTTTTGTCACTGTGCCCTACCTACTTTTCACTTCGAGGAGCAGCGGAAGGCTCCTCGCCCCTTTTTCCCCAAAAATTCATACTTCCGCTGGTGGAGCTACCCCCCCCCCCCTTTTAGAAAGAGATCGAGTGTGTGTGCCTTCTTTCTTTTCTTTCGCGCGTTCCAAATCTTCCAATCATACTGCTTACTTGAAATAAACAATTCAAAGAGGGAGGGAAGGCTAGAGGGAAAATCAATCGCACACACCACGACAAAAAGCTTTATGGGGGAGGAGGGAGGAAGGAATTTTATCATAAAAGGGAGGCAGGAAAAAAATCCTTGGTGTGAATTCGAATCCGTTTATCTACATCATCAAAAGGGAGTAGATACTGCCTCACGCCTTGAGAACGCGAGATAGAAGAAGGACAAATGTATAATGTCCTCTCACTTTTTTTTTGGTAACAGTTAGAGGAAGCAGATAATCTTCGCGAAGATATGACGGTTTAACGTCCGTTTGACTTCCACCTATTTCGCGCAACCGTCTACAAGAAGGGTACTCACTTTGTCGTCTCCCGCATAAAGGAACTTACCTCGTTTGGGCTGTTACAGTACTTTTAGTACATTTGATTTTTTCAGAAAACTGCCTCACAGACTTGTTTGGGTATTTTAAAGTCTTTTCTTACACGTGTTGAGAAAAAAATCCTGACAATAATATTTCAGGCGAATTCATGTGACGGTTCTAAACTAAAAAAATAAATAAGAAAATAAAATTTTAGTAAGAAATCCTTGAAAAGCAATTGAGTTACGTTCCTTCATGCAGGAAACGACAAAGTTTGAATGATAGGTAAAACCAACTTCTTAAAATTGGACTTGAAAACGTAATGGTGAACTAATTTTGAACTTACTGAGATAATGTTGAGGCAAAGTCAGGGGAATTTGGCTTATTTCGCGGGAAAATCGTATGACCTTTGAACCGACGTATTTGGAGGTCCGAACCCCCTCTTAAAATTAGTTTGAAGTGATTTCTGCGATTTTTACGTAAAAGTGCTTACAATGTGGTAAATTTTCCAGTTTTATTTTTTCTTTACGATAATTTGAGCTGGAGTTATGATTTTTTGAAATAGATCAAATTTGACCTTTGACCTATCATAACTGAGTCAAAAATTAAGATATTGATATGCGGTTTACGCCAAAATTCTTAGTTTTTAATGTTCTTTCCAATGATGTATCAAAGGGTTGGGGGTTACCATTTGAAAAACCAAAGTTGGGGGCCTCCCCCCCCCCCCGAGGGAGGGGCAAAAATTTGAACCCCCCTGGAAAATGGTCCTTTTTAAGATAGAAACATTCCCGAAGTTTCTTTTTTCTGTCTCAGGCCGTTAAAAAGTTAGAGGGGGGGAGCGGGACTTTTGGAACACCCTCTAAACTAAGGTCCACGCAAGGATGTTGCTATCAAGGTGAACCTTCAAAAACAATATATTTAATTCATGCATCTAAGCCATGCAAAGAGGAAAATTCGAAGCGAGAGTCCTGATAAAACGGAAAAATGACCAAATGATAAAAAATGGTAGAATTAGAGAGCAATTAGAATAGTAATGTAAGCATGCAGTGTTAAAATTTCACGACCTCGATAAGCTGGAATGTGTTTATCGACAAAGCAAGAGTTCCTTGTGGACTGGAATGAGATCTGATGATTCAATTCAAGGCATCCTGCACATCAAGTATGGTTAAAATTAGAAGTGCAACCAGTGAGATGACAAAAGGTGGATGCAGATACTGCATACATTGCCACCTTCGAAACAATTTTGCCCGAATAACTTTTTAAAGAAATGCAAGTTAAGGTCAGTGAGCAAATCTGTGGTGTAAAAGAGACAATTGGTCTGCTTCAAACTTCTGTTAGAGGAGAAAAGAGTTGCTTCCTCAGGAAATGGCTTCAAAATCACGATGAGAACCAAAGCAAAATAAAAAAATCATTTCCAATAATTATCTTACTATCTGCTCAATAAATCGCATTATTCCACTTCCCATTTCAACAATATACCAAAGAGCTGGAGAGAAGCATGAGGATCGTGCACTTCCAGGGGAAATCACGGAACTTTGACAAGGCTGCAAGCTTTTGATACAGTCAACTTTAAATTGCTACTCAACAAACTTAAAAAGTTTGGAATCGCAGGTGCTCTTTATTGATGGTTTCAATCCTTATTGGTCGGGAGAACGCAAAGAGTTAGATTAAGAACTTTTACTCATTTGTTATCTATGTTATTTGTGGTCTGGCGTACCACAAGGTTCTCATCTTGCTGCTCTCCTGTTCCTAATTTTTATTAATGACATTGTTAAAATTGTGAAATTCTCTGGATGTTTACTCTTTGCTGATGATTTTAAGCTGTATTCACATATTGTGTCAATTACGATGTCTGCAGGTTGGAACCTGACTTTAATAATGTTGTGAACTGGTTTTCTGTCAATGATTTAGTTGTTCATGTCAAGAAATCAAAATTCGTTATTTTCCCCAATTTTACGCCCCTTCATTTGACTACAGAGTAAATGGCACTTCCATTCATCAATGCTTATCTTTTAAGGACTTAGGCGTAATTTTTTATTCTAAATTGACTTTTGCCGAGAATATAAATTCTTTCGTATCGAGAGCATATAGAACGCTTTACTTCATTCGTAGGAAATCCATGCGCTTCCGTAGTGTTTGGACTTTTGCACGTATCTTTATATGTTGCACTTGTTAGGCCCATCCTGATGTATGCGTCTCAAATATAGTCCCCATCTGTTCAAGTCCTATCGAATAAGCTCGAGGATTTTCAACATCTTTTCCTCAGAATGGCGTCATGCAGAACTGACCTTGCTCTTTCTCACCTTGACCATGATTATGGTGATATCAGAAATTTTTGGCATATTAGTAACCTTAAGTCCGGCCGTAAATTCTGTGACCTCATGTTTCTTTTCAAATTGTTAAATGGGTTTATTGATTGCTCTGATTTAGTGAAGTTGATTAATCTTCACGTTCCTAGTCAGTAGTCAGGTTCTTAGAAGGGGTGGGGCACTCTTCAGCATTTCTCATGATCATAGCAACTACTGTAACCTCTTCCCTATAGTTAGGTTGAGTGTCCTGAGTAGTCGCTGCTATTATTCATGTGATCAGTTTGATGTCCCAATTTCTCATTTTAAGAGCCAGGCCAGGGACGCTTAATATGTGTTCAATTCATTTCAACTAACATCTGTCATCTTATTTGCTTTGTTATTCTCTTTAATTTATGTTGTTTTTATTCTTTTTGTCTTCATCTCACTGTCTTCTCACTACCTTTGCATTGTTGTGTTTTTCGTAATTGGGTTCGCCCATTGAAAATAAATAAAGTAAAAGAAAGTAAAACTTTCAGAGATTTATATCTACCCTCTGAAAACTTGATTTAGAGCTGAGCCCCAAAAATTTAAGTTCCCTGGATAGCGAAGGGCTCCAAACTTTGAATTTTCAGTAACTTCAAAACACTTGATATTGGAGAAATCCAAATTCAAGAAATAACACCAAAGTACCAATGTAAATTGCTCCAAAATAAAATTCCTTTCATTGCCCCCCCCCCCCCCAAATAATCTATTTATCTCATTATAACATATTTGAAAATTTACTGAAATTCAAATTTAACAAATTTTAACTGGATAACCTATATTGAGCTGATTCTATTTTTCCCCTCCTCCTCCGAAATGTGGAACGGCTAGTATAAACTTAAGTGTAGTGCTAGATTTATTCAGTTATTTAAAATAAAATTGGTGTTCCTGGGCCCTACAAATGGAATGAACATGCTAATTTAAGATTTTTGTTTATGGTGTCCATGAACTGTGAACAGAATGATGCATAATCAATTGCGACACCTTCCTCATAATTTTGAGCGCCCAAAAACATTATGTAGTAAAATATGAAGCTACTTATCGAAGAGTTTTTACATGGGAATCTGTGAATGAAAAGCAGAATAAATTAAGGACCCTGCACACTCCGTATGGGAGGGAATGTGTGTCCTCTTTGATTTCCAATTTGTTATTGACTGAAATTCGCCTATGGATGATGATCAGAAGTCATTATTGCGCCAACTTTTGACAAGCCACCGTTTTCGCACAACCCGCAATGAAGGTCTCAATAATTTCTAGGACAGGCCAGCTGAAATCAAAACGCAGTGCATGCCTGTCTGATAAGGATGATATGATGAGAGAAAGAAACTGAATTATAAATACGTTGAAAGGAAAATGCATGCGGAATCCAAGTTAAGACTGCCGATGCCGCTTAGCTGCTGATCACAATGTACTGAAAAGCGCTGGGGTTTCCCTGTGTACGTTGTTTACATACACTCGACTGACCCGACCCGAGCTCAAGTGCTGAAACGAGGGATCTCTTTGACTTTTTACCGCTGCACTGCCTTCATTTAAGAAAGGAATCAAAACTTCAACTGTGGATTGTGCAAAAACGGTGCCTTTAGGGCGGGAACTGGATAAAATTGTGTAAACAAAGTTTTCTTGGTTGATTTTTGCTCAATGTCACTTACCCACTTATATTTTTTTAAATTTACATCATTTATGGTCCGTCACTGACCGATTAATCTCATTTGGGAGTAACGAACATCTAGGACTGGAACATATGCGATATTATTCCGTTGCCGCTCTTTATTTGAATTTCAAACTTGTCCCGATTTTGCCGCCAAGTGGATGCCGCGAATTAAAAGCCAAGAAGACTAACAATGGTGACAAAGAAGCTAATGTTGCCAACAACCTTAAATCCGAAAAAAGCTGTGGTGAGAAACTTTGATATGTTAGCGCCTTTTCAGCTTCCGCCCTTTTATCAAACGAATGGGTTATTGATTCGGGCTCAAATTCGATGCAGTCAGCATCAGTGGTAAGCCTGATCTGGAAATGCCGAAAGTCAATAGACTTCACAAGTTCCAGGTGAATTGTTCTGAAGTAAGTCCACCTGCGATTTCGTCTGAAACAACTCCGAAATTTGCTATTCTTGCTGTAGATAGGCAAATTTGGCATCATATGCTAGGGCACATGAATGGTCGTTGCCTAAACCGCATGCAGCAACTGTCCACTGGTATTAACTTCCCTAACTTTGGTAATATCCCGTGAAAATGTTGTATCCATGGGGAATTAACCCATAAACCAGCATCAAGGTGCAGAAAAGGTACCCGAGCTACCAGGAAATTGGAAATCGAGCATTTTTAAAATCAAGATATTATGGTCTGACAATGGAACGAAGTGCTGCGACAAACGTTTTGAAGAATTTTTCGAAGAACATGATATCCCCAGCCAAAGAACTATTCCGTACACTACAATTCAAAATGGTGTTTCTGAGCGAACAAATCGCACGATCATCAAAAAAGCTCGTTGCATGCTTTTAGACTCAAAACTTGATGTGAAATTCTGGAAAGAAGCAATGATGTGTGCCATTTATTTCAACAATCGCTCTCCAACAGCTGCTGGCAACAATAAGACATCTGAAGAAGCCTTCACAGGCAAGAGAGTCGACGTGAGTCAGCTCCGAGTTTTTGGCTCAAAAGCATTCAAGCCCATCCCAAAAACTCTAATGAAGAAATTCAACACAAGATGTGAAGAATTCATCATGGCAGGGTAAGTGGAAAACACCTAAGGTTATCGCTTATTCGACGTTGAGACACCTGGAAAAGACACCTTCGGTATCGAAGTTCAGTCGATTGAAAATTGTGCAGAAAAATTTCAGTCTGAACCTGGTCTAGAACCAGAATCTCATGAATATGCTGAATATGAAATTTCTGACACTGAAGTACCGAAAGTGCCCATGAATTGTGAAAATCTAGTGCGCAAAAATAATGCCAATAATGATGTGCGCAAGAGCCTTGAAATCTAAGATCAGGAGAGTTTGGTTGACGAAGTTTGACGATTTCCGGTCCGTGATCGAAAACCCAAAACTTATCCTGATTTTGTAACGCTATGTGTGGAAGAGACCCCTACATCGTACCAACAAGCCATTAAAAGTGATGACAGCTCCAAATGGCAAGCTGCTATGTGAGAAGAAATCACATCATTGAAAGAAAACTCAACCTGGGTACTTGTTGATAGACTACAGCTTAAAAATATTGTTAAGTGTAAGTAGGTGTTCAAAGTCAAAGAACCGAATTCCAATAACCCAAAATTTAAAGCCAGGCTTGTAACCAAAGGCTTCACACAACATTTTGGCACAGACTACACAGACACTTTCACTCCTGTTATTAGTAAGCCCTCCCTTAGATTGTTGTTTGCATTATCAGCTCAGCTATAGTCCATTTCACAAAACCTGAGACTTTTTCTTCGGCATTGATATCCGTAAATGGCAACGCATCAGTCTCGGACTCTGTGACTGGACCGCTCGCCGGACACCCTCTTTGGTTCAACGACCATAGGCTGGCAACCCGTCCATTGTGAGGGTAGGAACAATGGACACCCTTCATCCCTCCTTAATGAGCCCTAGTACCGGGACCAAAATTCTTTTCTCACTGAATAATTCATTTTATGGCGTGAAAATTTGGTTCCAGCGTGAAATTATGATAAAAACCCACTGAAATTCAGTCCAATTGTCTCAATTTTGAGCTAATATACGACGATTGCGTATGACCGCGATTCGCCTCGAAATACCGTATGTCAGCTTAAAATTGAGATAATTGAACGAAATTTTAGTAAGTTTTTATCATCATTTCAAGTTGGAACTAAATTTTCACGGGACAAGATGATCTTTTCAGCGAGAAAAAAATTTCGGTCCGGATACTAGGACTCACTAGGGAGGGATGAAGGGTGCCCATTGTTCCTAACCTCACAATGGACGGGTTGCAGGCCCATGTTCACTGAACAAAAGAGGGTATCCAGCGAGCGGTCCGATCACCGAGTCCGAGACTGATGCATTGCCATTCAAGGAATTAAATGCCGAATAAAAAGTCTCAGGTTTCGTGAAATGGACTATAGGTTTAACTATTCAGCAATTAGGTGTAAGTAAACACATTGTCAGCCTCTTTGAATGGCGAGCTGAAGGAAACGATTTATAAGGAACAACCAGAAGTATTTGTTTTAGGAGACAAAAGAAAAGTTTGTCTCTTAAAAAGGCTATGTATGGCTTAAAACTATCCTCCAGGGTTAGGAATGAGAAAGTAGTCTCAAAGCTAACTGAGTTAGGTTACACCAAATCGGAATTGGAACCTTGTTGCTATTTCAAAATCAATAATTATGATTCTTGTACATTAATTGCCCTCCATGTCAATGATTTTCATGTATTATCAAATGATGATCAGGAAACATGTGCACTAAAAAGAAAGGACCCCGCACACCTCTTATGGGAAGCTGCACCACGACCGATTGCCTTCTGACTTATGCCTTATGACTTATGTTTTTCGATTCTCCTCAAGATGCTGATCAAAAGTTATAATTGCGCCAACTTTCTACGATGCACCGTTTTCGCAAAAAACCTAAGAGAAGATTCAATTATTCAGCGATAAAAAGCCAGAAAGATTCCTCATTTCAGTACTCGAGTGAACAAATCAGGGGAACTCCCGCACTGAGCGGCAGTCTTATCTCGGATTCCGCTCGTCGTTTTGCTCGACCATCCAAATCAGATTCTTGAGGAGCATAAGGACAGGAAAGTCTGAGCGTCTACCGGGCGAGTGCGGGAGAGAGATAGCCTCTGAGTTGGCAGGTACAGATAAGAAGACGGACACGCGCTACGTTTTTTCCTTATTTACATCGGGCCTGTCCTAAAATGCTTTGTTCTTTTTTATTCATAGTCGCCGAATAATTGAATCTTCTCTTAGGTTTTTTGCGAAAACGGTGCATCGCAGAAAGTTGGCGCAATTATAACTTTTGATCAGCATCTTGAGGAGAATCGAAAAACATAAGTCAGAAGGCAATCGGTCGTGGTGCAGCTTCCCATAAGAGGTGTGCGGGGTCCTTTAAAGATGACTTTCAGTATCAAAGACTTACGTCTGGCCAAGTCTTGCTTAGGTTTAAGCATTGAACAGTCAAAAAACTCGATCAAAATTAATCAAGCTCCCCTCATTAGAGATCTACTACAGTACTTTAACATGGCTTATGCAAAATCGATGAAAACTCCTATGGAACACAAATTGTCCTTAGAACCCAACAAACAAGGACCTCTAATGTATTTAATCGTAAACACTCGCCCAGATACCTATTGCTTTTACCTGCAGCTATTAAAACTAGTTTAATACTTGTTATAACTTACAGCATTAGAAAGCTGTGCAACACCTTCTTAAATGTCTTAAGGGAACAATTGACCTAAGTATTATTTACACAAAAAGTACAGACGATT
Organism: Bemisia tabaci; assembly: GCF_918797505.1. Classification (NCBI taxonomy): domain Eukaryota; kingdom Metazoa; phylum Arthropoda; class Insecta; order Hemiptera; family Aleyrodidae; genus Bemisia; species Bemisia tabaci. The sequence continues at coordinate 89,801,213 of NC_092793.1, read as the reverse complement.
TGACAGGATTCTCAGATTCAGACAGGGGACATAATTCCCTTGACCGCAAATCTTTTGCGGAAATGTTTTTATGTATGCTCAGGATCAGGACCCAATTTCTTGGGAAGCAAAAAAGCAGGAATGTGTTGCTTTAAGCGGTACAGAAGCTGAGTACATAACTACGACTCTAGCAGCCAAAAGGGCAATCTTTCTTAGATTTATTTTAAATGAACTTCTTTTCCTTGACCGCCCTATTGAGTTAAATAATGATAACCAAAGTGCCCACAGATTAACCAAAAATGATGTTTCATTAACGAACCAAACATATCAGCATCAAATATCAGGCATACAGTTGCAGAAAATCAAATTCTACTTGCATACATTCCTAGAGCAGAATCAGTTGCTGATCTGCTTACTAAAGGGTGATTTCACGATAAAAGAAATAGTCATGTTGCCAAGGGTTGTAAACGACTTATGGCAAAATGATTGAAAAGCAAGTTGATAAATCAACAAGGATGATGTCTCTGCACTTATCCATGCTAAAAAAATATGATAAATTATGATTGTATTTGGTAATGAAAGACTTTAAAGGCCGATAGTGTCCGGACCAACCCCGATTTTAAAGCAAAAGATCAATTTGCGTTAGTAAATCAGTACTGATCATGGATTCTTTGACAATATTTGCCAAAAGGAGACTCTAAGGTTCCAAAAAATTGCCATTTTGAACTGAAATGTTTATTTTTTGGTACTGGTAGTGCCGCCATGTTTACAGGGACATCCGGCAGTCCCAGGGGAGCAGCTGATATCTGTGATTCAGTGGCTTGTTTGTCAATCACTATAACTTTGTACTGATTCAAAATAGTTCGTGCCAAAGCTGGAAAAAGGAAGGTTAATACCTTTAAAATAAAGTAATGAAATTTGTTTAAAATTAAGGCACCTTCATTTTTAGAGTGTTGCACATTTCAGCTATTCCTGTTATCATGAAATCACCCTAAAGCGTTGCCCAGTCTGCAGCATCGCTTTCTGACTAACATGATCCTGAAGTAAAGCTTCTATACTTTTATCATTAAATAAACCACCTTGAAAATAAGAGCGCACCAATTTTAAACAAATTTCATTCCTTCATTTTAAAGGTATTAACCTTCCTTTTTCCAGCTAAAGTACGAACTATTTTGAATCAGTACAAAGTTATAGTGATTGACAAACAAGTCACTGAATCACAGGTATCAGCTGCTCCTGTGGGACTGCTGGAGGTCCACGTAAACATGGTGGCACTACCAAATTATGTTGGTCACGTAACCGACACTTGTATATTGAAACTTGACACTTGACACTTGTATATTTGTAATTGTGAAATGCAAGATGATACAAAAGATGAAACTTGGCAATTCTTGAGATATGAGGTGAAATTAGTGCTGTCTTAAAAGTTTTCTACACTTTGGGGACTTCCTGTTAGTTTAATAATATTAAATAGGTAGAGATTTTGTGTAGTGTGTAATTAGGGCCACATGCCTAAAAATCACCGGTTATCATCAAAATTTTAGTTTTCATTGTGACCAAAGCCAACTTAACAGTAATAGTTTGGTCAAGAAGACTTTGAGGAAAGTTTTGAACTCCTGGTTTCATCTGGCGAGATAAACCATTCACTTGATACAACTGCAAAAATATGTTGCCAACTGTGGCAACAATCTTTCTAATAACTAATCTCACTAAAAAATAAACATTCCAGTTCAAAATGGCATATTTTTGGAACCTTAGAGTCTCCTTTCGGCAAATACTGCCAAAGAATCCATGATCAGTACTGATTAACTGACGCAAATTGCTCTTTTGCTTCAAAATCAGGGTTGGCGACCCATGACCGACCGGACATTTTCGGCCTTTAAAGACTTCTATTGCCGAATACAATCATGATTAAAATGAAACAGAATTTAAAACTCACTAGTCAGCGAAATTACGAAAACCGTCCGACGCGCGATTCGACCCGTTGGATCAACATTAGGGCGCGACTGGTATGTTTTTCAGATATGCGGTGGTTGCTGGGCCTTCCTTTGTTGTCCTTGTTGCCAGATGTTCCAAACAACTTTAATAATGTGTTGGGTGGCGGAAATTCTACATTCATCAGGTGGTCTTTCTTTTGCTTTTGGATGAAGATATTTTCCCAACATGTCAGTCTATTGACATTATTTTCTTCCTTCAGTAATTGAGGTTCAAAATCTATGTCGTGTTTTTCTTCCCAAAAATGTGCTGCTATTGCTGTTTTTTCTATCGCTTGATTTTTTGTGTGTCTGGCGTGTTCTTGAGCTCGAATTTTTATGGATCTCGACGTTTTTCCTATGTAAACTTTAGGGCAATTTTTACATTGTATTTTATACACTCCTGCTTTTTGTAACCTGTCTGCCTCATTTGTTATTTTTTTGCCGAATTGTCTTCGGAATCAGTTTGGATTATAAAAACACAATTTTATATTGTATGAGTTGAAAATACATTTGAAACTGGGCCAATATTTTAGGTGGTAGGTAAACCTTCTGTATGTTCCTTCCGTTTTTTCTATTTTTGACAAGGTTGTATCATTTCTATCCCTTTTAATTTTTCCCAGTAATTTTTGGAGGCATTTTTCGGGCACTCATTTTTCTTACCAATTTCCACAATCCGATTTATCACCACTGTACCACCACCATTGTACCTACCACCCAAAATATTGGCCTAGTTTCAAACGTATTTTCAACTTATACAATATAAAATTGTGTTTCTATAATCCATACTGTTTCCAAGGACAATTCGGCAAAAAAATAACAAATGAGGCAGACAGGTTACAAAAAGCAGGAGTGTATAAAATACAATGTAAAAATTGCCCTAAAGTTTACATAGGAAAAACGTCGAGATCCATAAAAATTTGAGCTCAAGAACACGCCAGACACACAAAAAATCAAGCGATAGAAAAAACAGCAATAGCAGCACATTTTTGGGAAGAAAAACACGACATAGATTTTGAACCTCAATTACTGAAGGAAGAAAATAATGTCAATAGACTGACATGTTGGGAAAATATCTTCATCCAAAAGCAAAAGAAAGACCACCTGATGAATGTAGAATTTCCGCCACCCAACACATTATTAAAGTTGTTTGGAACATCTGGCAACAAGGACAACAAAGGAAGGCCCAGCAACCACCGCATATCTGAAAAACATACCAGTCGCGCCCTAATGTTGATCCAACGGGTCGAATCGCGCGTCGGACGGTTTTCGTAATTTCGCTGACTAGTGAGTTTTGAATTTTATTCCATTTTAACTGTTGACCTAGTCTGGTACTTTTTAAATTTTTAAAATATAATCATAATTTATCACACAGGGTGATCCAAAAGTCCCTTCCACCCCCTCTAACTTTTTACCTAATTGAGGTAAAGATTTGAAACTTGGGGGATATTTCTAGGTCAAAGGGAGCTACTTTTTGGCCCCCCTAAAATTTTCAAGGGGGGCTCCTTAGGGAGGCAACGGCCTCCAACTTTTAATTTTCAAATGAGAAGACTCCCTTTGTGATAACTTGTTCGAAAGAGCATAAAAAAGAAAACTTTTCGCGCAAACCCGAAGTCAATATCTCAAACCGTTTCAAAATGGCGGCCGGTTAAAGTTCAAAATGGCCGAAAATTCACACCGGTCATTTGTCGATGGATTTGCGCGAAAATCGGCATGTAGGGGTATTTTGACAAGAGAAAAACGAATTTGACGTTAGATTTTCAAAAAAACCGAAATTTCCAAAATGGCCGCCGGTTAAAGTTCAGAATGACCAAAAATTGATTTTTTTAGAAATCTAAGTTCAAATTTGTTTATCTTATGCCAAAATACTCTCAAATTCCAGGTTTTAGGCAAATCCGTCAGCAAAAAACTGAGGTGACAATTTTCGGCCATTTTAAACTTTAACCGGCGGCCATTTTGGAAATTTCGGTTTTTTTGAAAATCTAACGTCAAATTCGTTTTTCTCGTGTCAAAATACCCCAACATACCGATTTTCGCGCGAATCCATCGACAAATAACCGGTGTGAATTTTCGGCCATTTTGAACTTTAACCGGCCGCCATGTTGAAACGGTTTGAGATATTGACTTCGGGTTTGCGCGAAAAGTTTTCTCTTTTATGCTCTTTCGAACGAGCTATCACAAAGGGGGTCTTCCCATTTGAAAATTAAAAGTTGGGGGCCGTTGCCCCCCAAGGGGGGCCCCCTGAAAATTTTAAAGGGGCCAAAAAGTAGCTTCCTTTGACCTAGGAATATCCCCCAAGTTTCAAATCTTTACCTCAATTAGGTAAAAAGTTAGAGGGGGTGGAAGGGACTTTTGGATCACCCTGTATTTTTTTAGCATGGAGAAGTGCAGAGACATCATCCTTGTTGATTTATCAACTTGGTTTTCAATCGTTTTGCAGAAAGACTTAGTGAAAAAGATTCCTTTTAATGTGGAATCACCCATGTCTGTCTTAGACTTGATGGCGCAGCGGTCTTGCATGTATGCAAGTTCTTGTGTGTCTTTCTTATGAAAAAAAACCTCTCTACTTACGGATTGAATAGTGCGGATATTAATGGTTTCCCTAAAATTCAACAGAAACTCCAGAGAATGCTTCGTTTGTTTAAAAGAATTAAAGTTTGCTGATGTTAACTTCATGAAAGGTCTGAAAAATGTCTCCAAGAAAGAAGTGAGAATTTAAAGAAACAACTGGCTCTAAAGCAGATTTACTTACAGGGAATAAACAAATTTCTGAAATTTCCAGAGTGAGGCATTTACTAAAACAAGACATTTGAATGAGAATGCAATTATACGTGACTTGCCTTCTGAACTCGCAGGAGAGAGATCAATCACATCATCTTCCATCTCCTGACTTGCTTTTTTCACGATGGCTGATTCTTTATTCGCCTCTGCCAAAAATGGGCACTTCTGAGCACCCTCCATGATTTCGGCACTTTCTGTACAATTTAGTGTGTTCACCATCCTGGACATAACTGGACAGTGAGCTCCAAAGTTTTTCAATAAACTTTGACTGTAGTTACGGATGTAAGAGTTGGATAACCTTGCAAGGAATGGACACGGCATCTTGATACTAAGCAAAGAACCTGTAAGAAAATAAAAAATCAGGAGGTTACAACAAAGCTTTCGCCTGCTGAGATAATGGTTTCATAGTATGAATTAAGACTAAGTCCAAGCATACAGACCAACTTAGTAATTTAATCTCGGAGGGATTGCGCCCTGCCAGCTGATTTTTTGGCATCAAACCTTTCTTCAAAACTTCTTTTTTCAAGTTGCGGCTATTAACTTGTGCGAAATAAGTGTAAAAATTAAAATCTTAGTATATAATAAATAAAAGTTCAGAACACATGAAGAGAAAAATACTTTTTGTCTAAGAGGATTAAGAGATTTTGAATAGTATGTAATGAATCTATTTCAGTGGTTTGCTGGGATAAAAATGATGTAGGTATAATGAAACAGATTTTTATGACTTAATAAAGAAGAGGCAAAGAACAAAGAGGCAAAACACGCCAGTCTACACACACAAACTGACTTGATACAAGACTCTACATAGTGCAGAGTCATGATGACATCACCTTGACTCGCTGATCGGATGATCATCAACGAGTGTCCAAAGTGGAAGATAAAATCTGCTTCACAACCATAGCTTGGCAAATGTTAGATCACAGGTTCTCTAAAATGAGTTCAATGAATACATGAATATGCTGTGGTTCTGAGAAAACAAATTTTCGGGGAGGCCTCACAAATTGTCCATGAGAATTAGGTATACAAAGCTGAAAGAGTGCTGAAAATTTATTTATGACCTTTAAAATGTAGGGAAAAAGAGAAGTGGATTTCAATTAAAAATAGGACTTAGGGGAGGGTTGTGAGCTGGATAAATTTACAAAAATTGGAAGATGAGTATCTACAATTTTGACACTACAGAGCTTGAAACTTAAACTGAAGTAACCTCCATTGCAGCAACTTTACCTTGACCTACCAACTAACTGTCAAAAGACCTCATTCCAATCAAAAGAGGGGAAAAGAAAAAAAACTGTGATGCAATTTCATGAATATTTATGAGAAGCAATGGTATGATACTGATTATGAAATGAAAAAGGAAAAGGAAAAGAAAAACGGAATAGTTACTTCTTTTAAAAAATGGAAAATTTAAGTAGCAGGAAAGAAATGTTACCATCATATGATATTACCTGCTGTAGGTGAGGAAGTGAGATACGAGACCAGCCTAGAGTTAGGGCGGGTATGCTGAAAATTGAATTGAAAAATCATGTAACAATATAGGAGAGAAAAAGCTTAAAATGGAGATAAGGTTATTGACAAGGGTTAAAGCTATGAAGGAGGCTGATTGTTTTGGCGCTCTTCCATGGATACCTACCTATTGTTATGAGTGAAAACAGTGAGGAAGAAGGAACGACGCAAATACTAAAAGAGTCCCAAATAAATTAGGTTTTTTCATGTAACTTCCAGAGAGATAGACAAGTATGTCTTGCATGGGTGTTACACAAGGAGATTTACATAATCTCTCCCTTACAGTTGCCAAGCATTTATAGTGCGTAATCTGAGAATTTCTAGACTTTTTAGAGAAGAATGCAGAACTGCAGAAGAAATTAATTATGGAACACAGTAGAAATAGACAATAAGGGATAAATAATCTATTAAGGCAGGGTCTGATACGAAATTACCTATGCTGAATTACAGATTATTGGGGCCAAGAGATCTGTTCGGCAACTGATGGGCAAGCAGGTGGAGCAAGCAAAGCTTAATAAAGAATCCCGACAATGGTATACCTTGCTTAGTTGTAACTTGAGTAATCACAGACTTTCTGATACTTATGTGCTGTTTCGGCGAAACGTCACTTCACCACTGTGTCTCGAAACTAACTACGATTCGACTCGACCTGCTGGCTGCAACGATTAGCTGGAAGGAAGAAGTCAGTCATTCAGTCAAATCGAAACTGATCGAAACTAGCTAGCTTCGCTACTACTGATATAACAGTAGTGGCCCAGCCCAGCTGATCCAGAGAGTATAGCCCGTATCACACGATCAAAGCAATCAAAGTAGATCTCTCAAAGTGGCGCATCGATGCGGCTGGTGGAAGATGACTAGATGAGGGCAAGGTAGATTTACACAGGTATGGACAGAACTAAACAACTGGCCTCTGATTGGCTCTCCAGCGGCCCCTTAACGTCAGCCATTTTGGATGTTTTGATTATTTTGATTTATTATGTTCGGTTTATCGTTTGTCAAAATTTTGTGGGATTTTTTGCACAATTTTGGTTATGCGATATTAATTTTAGCGTTTAAACGCACCAACGTTTGAATGTTAATTTGATTGTAATTTAAACGGGCCCCTTAACCTACGCAGAGTTAAGAAATTTCATGAAAGATTTATAAAAAGAAATTTCATAATGAAATTTCATGAAATTTCATGAAATTTCGTGAAATTTCATTTAACACGCAGAATTCAGGATTAAACCCTTGAAACTTATGAATCTCCTTAAGTTCATTTGTATGCACGTGGTAAACTGTGAAAGGGAACTTTAGAAATGCCCAGAAAGTTGAGTAAAACCGCAAAAACATAATTTTGAATTTTTTTTCCTAAATTTTGGTTGAACACACAGCGCACAGCCGTACCAGTTGAACACCAAAATAAATTTTACGGATAAAGTAAGACGTTAGCTTTCATATTCGGAGCAAAACAAATTTCTTGACTATAAAGAATCCTAGTACCCCCTAATAGTATATCGTTCTATTTTGGTAAGAGAGGGATCTTGAACTATCTTTGAAACAATTTAAATGATTTTTTCATTTGTCTCTGATTTTTTTCAGAAATTAACAGTTTGAAATTTGAAGTTAGGGTCCCCGGTTCCCCTCCCCTTGATAAGCCAGAACTGCCAGAAGAGAAAGAGTAAGAGAAGACCAGAAGAGAAAAGCTGAGAGAAGACCGCGCTCCAACTGGTCTAATTGACGAATATTATTCTCTTTAAAAATAAAAACAAATTCTGTTAGAAAAAATAAGCATTTTTGACATTTTGTCGGTCGAAAGAAATTTCATTGGGAAAAAAGAAATTTCATGAAATTTCTTGTGAAATTTCATGAAATTTCATTCGATGAAATTTCTTTTAGCAACTCTGACAGAGTTAAGAAATTTCATGAAAGATTATAAAAAGAAATTTCATAATGAAATTTCATGAAATTTCATTAAATTTCGTGAAATTTCATTTAACACGCAGAATTCAGGATTAAACCCTTGAAACTTATGAATCTCCTTAAGTTCATTTGTATGCACGTGGTAAACTGTGAAAGGGAACTTTAGAAATGCCCAGAAAGTTGAGTAAAACAGCAAAAACATAATTTTGAATTTTTTTTCTTAAATTTTGGTTGAACACACAGCGCACAGCCGTACCGGTTGAACACCAAAATACATTTTACGGATAAAGTAAGACGTTAGCTTTCATATTTGGAGCAAAACAAATTTCTTGACTATAAAGAATCCGAGTACTAAGTACCCCCGAATAGTATATCCTTCTTTTTTTGTACAAAAGGGAGGGAGGGATCTTGAACTATCTTTGAAACAATTTAAATGATTTTTTCATTTGTCTCTGATTTTTTTCAGAAATTAACAGTTTGAAATTTGAAGTTAGGGTTCCCGGTCCCCCTCCCCTTGATGAGCCAGAACTGCCAGAAGAGAAAGAGTAAGAGAAGACCAGAAGAGAAAAGCTGAGAGAAGACCGCGCTCCAACTGGTCTAATTGACGAATATTATTCTCTTTAAAAATAATAACAAATTCTGTTAGAAAAAATAAGCATTTTTGACATTTTGTCGGTCGAAAGAAATTTCATTCGATGAAATTTCTTTTAGCAACCCTGTGGATAGACGATCGAATTCCCAAGTGTCGGGAGTCATCAGTCTTAAACTCATTAATTTGCTTCATTTTAAAATGAAAACTTGGCAGAAATCAAAGACATTGAATCACGTTGACCGTGCGTTCGGCTCGGTTTAGTACTGGCGGAGCGAGGCAAGTCTCTCGGAGCCCCATGATGGGAGGGCGGGGAAGGGGAGAGACGAGAGAGCGTGTGTCCCTATGGAACGCCGTTAGTGTCAAAACCCTTTTCTTGCGCGCGCGGAATTTTTTCTGGCGCGCGGAATATTTTTCCGGCGCGCGGAAAGAAAAAACCCGTTTTCGATGAAAATCTCTGAATTTCCGGATTCCGCGCCGGTTTTCGATATATTTGCGCCGTTTGTGTCAAAACTATTTTTGTCGGCGCGCCGCTTCAAATCTGTTCCGCGCGCGGAATTTTCGATATATCGATTCCTGCTCGCCGTTTGTGTCAAAACTATTTTTTCCGGCGCGGCGCTCCAAATCTGTTCCGCGCGCGGAATTTTCGATATATCGATTCCTGCTCGCCGTTTGTGTCAAAACTATTTTTTCCGGCGCGGCGCTCCAAATCTGTTCCGCGCGCAGAATTTTCGATATATCGAAAAAGTGGCGCGCGGAATTATTTTCCGGTGCAATGCCGGAAAAAACTGTTTTGACACGATCGGCGAGCAGGAATCGATATATCGAAAATTCTGCGCGCGGAACAGATTTGAAGCGGCGCGCCGACAAAAATAGTTTTGACACAAACGGCGCAAATATATCGAAAACCGGCGCGGAATCCGGAAATTCAGAGATTTTCATCGAAAACGGGTTTTTTCTTTCCGCGCGCCGGAAAAATATTCCGCGCGCCAGAAAAAATTCCGCGCGCGCAAGAAAAGGGTTTTGACACTAACGGCGTTCCATAGTGTCCCAAGCACTCGAAGAGGCAATGGAGAATTTATGCCCGCGCTCGGTTTTTCACGAATATCTCGTTTAGAGTCCATTTTCAGACAAAATTCCTGAGAAGAAAAGTTATAGAACACATAATTTTACACCCGATTAGCATTGTTTCATTTTTCCGAACTAATTATTAATCAAGGAAAATAGAGTCCCTTTATACCCAGAGTTAAGACAACTCGATTATCAGCTGACTGGCAGCGGGCAGCCGGCCTTGGGTGGCCATGGAGGCCGAAACGAGTGCACCCAAACGAACGATATTGAGGGATAAGGATCAGGAATCCTGCGATGTCTGTCACACAAAAACAATAACATCAACAAATTGATCAATTAAAAAGAAAATGAGATTGGTTTGTGGATAATTTCTTAATCTATTTTCATTTTGGACCGATGGATATAACAATTTACTCTTAATAAACCACAATTAGGTAATATTTTCATTATTCTTGTTCACATTCAAGGTACCGCCATCTAGGTGCACTCGTTTCGGCCTCCATGAGCGAGAACCAATCAGAATTGGATTTTTTTTCAGGCCACTTTCAGCCCAACCAAAAGTGAGTTGTCATAATAAGGAAAACAGCCTCACAATCCGACAAAAATTCACTGGAGCCGCCAGGAGCCGCTACTGCGCATGCGCAGATGTGCGCAACTGGGACACACGAACTCATCGATGGGGGTCGGTGCCACCACTCATCACATGCGAATTTTTAGAAGTTGCTTCGCCTTCCGTAACACAGGATGCACGATCTACGTGATTCAATGTCTTTGGCAGAAATTTTTCCTGTGGCAGGAAATGATGAATGGTGGCACTCCATTCTGATCTTACTTTTTTGAACAAAAATAAAGTACGGCCCGTCAATTTTTGATGGTAGATGGTGACCAGCAGTCATCAGCATGTCTACTTTGATCTAGAGTACCTATTTTAAGAGAGTATATGGCCACTGAGCCCCATGGAGAGGCTTTTAGGACCCAAAACTGTTTGTTCTGGTTTTTGAGGATAGGAGGGGGGTCATTGCCAACTTTTGACGGTTATCACCAACCGCACTTGCTGCCAACCTCCCTACATCGAGGATAATTTTTCTCAAAAATTGCACACGATTAGCCTTTAAAATATGTAAAGGAGTCGCAATAGTGCATTTGGGTAACGTTCTCATTACGAAAAGCAAAAAAAAAATCATTTTGAGTCATTTTGCATTACATTAATTTATGGCGTCCACCATTTTTGGGTCCTAAGGGCTCCATTCAGCCTATGATGGCAGAGCCAATCAGAGGTGGTAACACCAGTGGCCATACTCTCTCAATATAGGTACTCTTGGGGGATGAAACTTTGGGAATGTTCCTAACTCAAAGGGGACCATCTTTTTTGGGGGGGGGGGTCAAAATTTTGGTCTCCCCCCCCTCAGGGGGGGTCGGGGGCCCCCCAACTTTTTTTTCAAATAGCAACCCCTTTCTTGTGATACCTCATTTGAAAGAGCATAAAAAACTAAGAATTTTGGCGAAACCGAAGATCAATATCTTAATTTTTGACCGAGTTATGATAGTTCAAAGGTCACATTTGACCTATTTTCAAAAAATCATAACTCCGGTTTAAATTATCGTAAAGAAAAAAACAAAACGAAAAGATTTACCAAATTGTCTTTGCTTTTAAGTAAAAATTGTAGAAATCACTTCGAACTATCACGGTCATCCAATTTTCCCGCGAAATAAGCCAATTTCCCCTAGATTTGCCTATTTGCCTCCACATTATCTCAGTAAGGTCAAAATCAGTTCAACATTACGTTTGCAAGTCCCCAAATTTCGGGAAAAGTTTTAAAAAAAAACGAAATTTAAACGGTCAAATTTAATCACCTTAAATTTCGTTTTTTTTAACTTTGCCCGAAATTCGGGGACTTGCCAACGTTTGAGTACCTTTATAGACAGAGTATGGCCATTTCTGTTCCGGTTTTTCATTGGTCGCGAGCAAATAGGCTGACACGATGTTCTTAGGGCCGTAAATAAACAAACAAGATGACCGTTATCAGGGTTTTTGCGTTTGGCCCAGATATTCCATACCAAATTTTCATCAAAAACCAAAGTCTGTCATCGGGGTCAAACTCGCTCCTAATGTAAACAAACGAACGGAGACATAGTCCGGACATAAACAAAGCGGACCCAGAGCGGACTTCCTCGAGATGTTCCAGACTCAATTTCTCAGCGTTAGCGTTTCTTCACCTCGACAAAAGAACTTTCGTCCGCGTCTAACATTTATCCCTTTCGTAAAATCAAATATCAGTTACCCCGTTGATCTGTTCATGGTGATTTCAAGTGAAATTGCGGCGAGATACTCCAGACTCCTAATGTAAACAAAGCGGCCTGTACCTGGTCGAGATGTTCCGGACTCATTTCTTCATTTACGTTTCTTCATCTCGACCAAAGAAGTTTCTCGCGCATTCAAAGTAACATTTTCCGGTTCCATTGTTAGAGAAGAAACAAGTCATTTTGTTGTAAGTTAGGATAATATTTGTGTTGATTAAGTGGCTTGAGCATTGGACTACCTGGCTGCGCCTTGCATAGCTGCCTCTATATCAAGATGATTGGGAGAAAAGCTTACTGGTTGATGTGCGAATCTGAATCCTAAATCCCTAGGAACGGTAGTTGTGAAATCCAGACGGATGTACAATGCTAGGTACCTTGCTCCTCACTCACTTTCTCATGGATGTTCGCTGGTCTCTCCAAGGTTCTGGTTTTGCGATGCGTTGAAGCCAATGCTTTAAGTTTAGCTATAACAACCAGGCTTCGGAGATACTAATTAACAATCCTAGCAGTCACCAAATTCTCCAGCAAACCCGCATAGTTGTCTATTAACAGCTGAAGAAGCAATGGAAACCGTATTTACCTATGACAACAAGATTTTTTCCGTTGGAACTCTGATAGTAAGTATGAGGGGGAACTATCACCTTTAAGGCACGTTTCTCCATGAATTTTCTTGTTTTTTGGCATCAAACTAAGTAGAACTCAAGGAAAATGAGGCAAGACTTTACAAGTTACCATGTAAGGTTCATCTGCTGAAAAAATAGAATAAAGTCTAAAATTCCTAATGAACATCACCAAGATGGTTCTGCCACCAGCAGTTCATTTTTTAAGGCACGGATCAAATACTGTGGTTATCTATTATTCTCACGGTGCCCATCAAATTATAGGTAAGAAACCTAGTCCTGTAATAATAATGGCATGGAATGACGGGCTCTAATTGGTGACTTGACCATCCCCAATAAGTTATCGAAAGAATTTACTTCTTAAAAGATCCTTTGCGAATAAAGCCAAGTAAATATGCGGATAAAAGTCCCGTGTGATATGTGAAGTGTACTTATTCAAAGTAATTTCAAAGGGAAGGGATGAAATGTTCAAAAGGTAACGTCCAAATTTGCAAAGTTGTAGAGGCGCTAGGCACAAATTGGACAAGGTGCCGCTAAGTAATTATTAAATGAATTTTTTATTGTTATTAATTACGGAAAAGAGGAAAAGAGAATCAGGCCGAATGCCAAAATCCAAAATTCGAAAAGTGTAGGGGCCGAACCTTCTTTGAGATTACGGGCGGCGAGCGGCAACCTGATTGGCTACGAAGATTGCCGAGCATGGCCGAAGGCCAACTCGCCGCTTGGTAGGTGTTGACGGCGGTTTGACAAACAGCAGTTTTTGGTGAAATGTGGTCCGGAATATCTGGGCCAATCTGTTCACTCCCGTTATCAGCAAGCAAGATTGAGGTTATGCACATCTAACATCTTCCTGTGATAAAGGTGAAAGGCAATTTAACAATGTGTTCATGTGTTTTTCGTGTGCTATTCGTAGATATGCTCGTTTAAATTGTTACTGCCGCATAATTGAAATTTTTGTCAAATTTAGCTTCTCATCGATGTTACGGTGAGCGTGAGCCGCCATCTTCTTTGTTTATTTACGGCCCTAGGAGCATCATGAAGCCTAAAAACTCGTTGACCAATCAAAAAGCGGAACAGTTTTCCTGTAGTAAAAAGATACGAATGGCCATACTCTGTCTTTCAAGGTGGGTTTTTCCGACTGACGACTTGGTCGACTTGATAGTCAACAGGGCACCCCGAATACGCACTGGATCGGTGCAGTTCGGCGGTGGCTGGTGCTCGTTCGGGGTGCTCGATTTTCTTAAACAACAATGGCGGCGAGGTTTGCGCGGGTTTTTTGAATTGACGCTGACGTGTATCCGACGCCGCGCCGCCCCGCAGTGCAGTCTTCGCAGGCGGCTTCTTGTCTGAAGCTTTTAAACTGTTGCAATCTTATTCTTCATTATTATCTCGTAACTTCAGTTGTTGAAATGCCCAGAATAATTTACTTTAAGCGTCAATTGGACTGAGTTTAACAGAAAGGAACCAAGCCACATCAGCTATTGCCAAGTTTAACTGGGCAAATAATTTTTTTACGAGAGAACGTTTGTTCGGATTTCTTTGAAAATTTTAAGGAATTTGCTTCGTACCATGGAAAATTTTCACTGAAATTTACACAAAAATCCGCACAACCGTTTTCATGTAAAAAATTAAATTGCCCAATTAAATTTGGCAATAGCTGATGTGGCTTGGTTCCTTTCTGTTTAACGCGGTCCAATTGTCAACTATGTATGTTGAACCTGTAAATGAAAAAAGACCTGTGAAAAAGTGAATAATTCATTTTGAAAAGAAAAAATAAAGAAAAAAAAATAAGTTGTGTCTTTCCTTCATGTTTTTTTTTAAAAGGAATTATTATAAATTAGTTTCACCTTGGAAAAACCCCTAAAAGTCTCATTTATCGGCCAGCCTAGGAAGGAAAAAAACAGTGTGCTAAAGTTAACCGCGCGAAAGAAGAAGTTTTGGACGTAGTCTTCTTTCAAGGGCATCAAGAGCTGCTATTTCCCTAATCTGCCGGATCCCATTGGAGATGTTGCATGTGTGAGGGATTTGCGATTTGACCATTGATGCTTATATAAAAGTTCGCGAGAAACACGAGAAATCGTCTCCCAAGCTTAAAAAAAGCGCTCAAAGTGAGGCCAAAATGGAGGGGATATCCCACCCTACCCTGAGAGTCTACGTCTACATCAAAACAAACTCTCCATGCAAAGATAGGGAGCAAATTCATTAGCAGGGTTACCATGTTTTCAGTTTTGGAGTCCCCAAAATAAAGTGGCTCCATCGTGTTTCGCGCGAACTTTTACATTAGAATCAATGGTCAAATCGCAAATCCCTCACGCATGGAACATCTCCATTAAATCTCTCGTATAGGTAAATAAATTCTGAATGAAAATTTTACCTCACACGGCGTTCGTTTTAGAAAGTTTAAATTTTTTATGAAGACCACCCGCGATTTTCTTCGATGAAAGTGTTAGAAGAGGTCCCTATATTGAAAAAGTAAAAACCGCGAAATCGTAAGTGGGGCCATTTTTTCTTTCGAGTTTTTTTTATTTATTTTTAAGGGTAAAATGGCGGCAGAGTGAGGGCTGAGGGGCCAATGTGTGACCACCATAACCCTCAACCCTCTGGTCAAATTAAGTTCAAATTTCATGTATGTTAGTCTTCAGAGCTTCCTCAAACGTTTTAAACCCTCCCTTATTATGATGCGGGTGATGGGGCAATGTGGATTTTGGTTTGCGATTATCATTAAAAATCATGGAGAAAACTTATTATTTTACACTGTGTGAATAATTTCAAATCTACCTTGATGAGGGCATGCGATGTTTCCATATTTTCGTTTTATGCAATAGGAAAATTATGTTTTCCAGAAAATGACAATTTTTATATTTGATTGAAACCAGTCCACGCTCATTGATCAGCGCTACTTTTTACATAGGCACATCAGCTTTAATTGACGAATTTTGACATACAATGGAGCATTATGTCAGTCATTTAACTTCAATTTATAAACGCAATCTATTCACGAAATTAAATGAACGTGAATCGATGTTGGCGGATTTTGTTCAAAAAAAATTCCCGGAGTAGGTATATGTAAAGAATAAAATACCTATAAGAAAAAATAGTCTTTAATTTGCGAGTAAAAAGGAAACAAAAACCGTTCAGAGATTTTGCAGATGTTCGCGAAGAATTTAAGTTCCAATCTCTTAAATCTAAAGAGAGAAAAAAAGAGAGAAGAAAGAAAAGAAAAGAAGAAGAAAAAAACGTCTACAAATGATGAAATTTCAACTTTTTCTTTCTTTTTTTTTCTTCTTGAAGGATGACAATACTTCTTCTACCCTAGAGAAGCGAGAAAGTAAAAACTTCAAGATTCTCGTTCAGTGATTACGCGGGAATAAACAAGCAAACCCAATTAGCGCATGAGCCTCCAAAGTTTATTTCTCGCTCAAAGATTTTTTCGCTGATTTTTGGAAATCTGGAACAATGAGCTAGAACAAATTTTTATCGCTTAGTGAGTCTTTTAAGTTTTTTTTTTTTTTTTTTTTTTTTTTTTTTTGGGGGGGGGGGGCTTTTTTTTATTTTCTCTTCTTTTCCTAGTATAGCTTCATGTCACAATCACTCGCAAATCTTTTTGAAGGAGATAGGCTCAGAATCAACAGTCCCTCTAAAACTTTTTAAAACTTCTTCTTTCGGTAAATTTTAGCATATTTTTTTTTCCTTCCTAGGCTGGCCGATAAATGAGGCTTTTAGGGGGTCTTCAAGATGAAACTAATTTATAATAAACTATTCCTTTAAAAAAAAACATGAAGGAAAGAAACAACTTATTTTTTTTCTTCATTTTTTCTTTTCAAAATGAATTATTCACTTTTTCACAGGTCTTTTTCATTTACAGGTTCAACATACAAAGTTAACAATTGACGCTTAAAGTAAATTATTCTGGGCATTTCAACAACTGAAGTTACGAGATAATGATGAAGAATAAGATTGCAACAGTTTAAAAGCTTCAAACAAGAAGCCGCCTGCGAAGACTGCACTGCGCGGCGGCGCGGCGTCGGACACACGTCAGCGTCAATTCAAAAAACCCGCGCAAACCTCGCCGCCATTGGTGTTTACGAAAATCGAGCACCCCGAACGAGCACCAGCCACCGCCGAACTGCACCAATCCGGTGCGTATTCGGGGTGCCCTGTTGACTATCAAGTCGACCAAGTCGTCAGTCGGAACGATTCCTATAAAGGTACTCTAGCCAACGTAATAATGTTTTTAAATGGACGTATTTGGGGGTCCGAACCCCCCCTTAAAATTAGTTCGAAGTGAATTCTACAATTTTTACTTAAAAGCAAAGACAATTTGGTAAATTTTCCCGTTTTGTTTTTTTCTTTAAGATAATTTGAACCGGAGTTATGATTTTTTGAAAATAGGTCAAATTTGACCTTTGACTTATCATAACTCGGTCAAAAATTAAGATATTGATCTGCGGTTTGTGCCAAAATTCTTAGTATTTTATGCTCTTGCAAATGAAGTATCACAAGATAGGGGTTGCTATTTGAAAAAAAAAAGTTGGGGGGCCCCCGACCCCCCTGAGGGAAGACCAAAATTTTACCCCCCCCCCCCCCCCCCAAAGATGGTCCCCTTTGAGATAGGAACATTCTCAAAGTTTCATTTCCCTAGCTTAATTCGTTCAAAAGTTAGCAGGGGTGGGACGGACTTTTGTTACACCCTGTATAGGTGCTCTTACGTCCGGCTCATGAAGCCAACGAACTACACCTCTAGAATGGTTTTGGCTGACCAGCAGTGTTAGAGACCCGTAGAGGTGTCGTCAGCTAAAATAAGTTGACGGTTGTTTACTTTCGGTTTGCAAGCGCCAACGACGAATTTGATCCTCTGAACAAAGCGGCGTCCGCTACTATCCACATTGAAAACATCAGTCTCATGATCGTATCGTAAAAAAACTTCTTATCAGTTATGATTTGTGACTTTTTTGTGGTTGTGATTTCTGTGTGGCTAAAAATTAAAGTGTTAAAAGGTTTGAAATTATTAAAAAACTTACCTACGCTTGTGTTCTTGCTTCTGAGAGAGTCAGATGTTTTCATGTGGATAGTATTGACGCGAAAACGCCTGCGAACCGAAAGTAAACAACCGTCAACTTAGCTGACTAGAGTCCCTTTATACCCAGTGTTAAGACAACTCACTTTTGGTTGGGCTGAAAGTGGCCTAAAAAAAAATCCAATTCTGATTGGTTCTCGCTCATGGAGGCCGAAACGAGTGCACCAAGATGGCGGTACCTCGAATGTGAACAAGAATAATGAAAATATTACCTAATTGTGGTTTATCAAGAGTAAATTGTTATTTCCATAGGTCCAAAATGAAAATAGATTAAGAAATTATTCACAAACCAACCTCATTTTCTTTTTAATGAATTACTTTGTTGATGTTGTTGTTTTTGTGTGACAGACATCGTAGGATTCCTGATCCTTATCCCTCAATATCGTTCGTTTGGGTGCACTCGTTTCGGCTTCCATGGCCAGCCAAGGCCGGCTGCCAGTCAGCTGATAATCGAGTTGTCTTAACTCTGGGTATAAAGGGACTCTATAGCTGACGACACCTCTAACGTTTTGAACAGAGACTAGTTTTGAAGTTGATATAGGTTAGGTTTACTTGGGCTCACACAGCAGGCTGCCATCTAAACTAGAGTCCCTGTATACTGAGAGTCAAGACAATAATGCGAATCCATTTCTGATTGGTTAACCGGATTTTGGGCCTTCACAGTGTCACAAACGGGAATAAAGATTACATTTTCACCAATTGCAAAGATTATAATCTGGAATGGACCGAGGAATTTCGGGTTCGACAAGGAACAAACGGAATGAGAGAAGGAACGGAGAAAGGAATTTAAGAATGAGCCGATCAAAGAATTAGAGTCCCTTTATACCCAGAGTAGAGTCCCTTTATACCAGAGTTAAGACAACTCACTTTTGGTTGGGCTGAAAGTGGCCTAAAAAAAAATCCAATTCTGATTGGTTCTCGCTCATGGAGGCCGAAACGAGTGCACCAAGATGGCGGGTACCTCGAATGTGAACAAGAATAATGAAAATATTACCTAATTGTGGTTTATCAAGAGTAAATTGTTATTTCCATCGGTCTAAAATGAAAATAGATTAAGAAATTATTCACAAACCAATCTAATTTTCCTTTTAATTGATCAATTTGTTGATGTTGTTGTTTTTGTGTGACAGACATCGCAGGATTCCTGATCCTTATCCCTCAATATCGTTCGTTTGGGTGCACTCGTTTCGGCCTCCATGGCCAGCAAAGGCCGGCTGCCAGTCAGCTGATAATCGAGTTGTCTTAACTCTGGGTATAAAGGGACTCTAACCCAGAGTTAAGACAACTCACTTTTGGTTGGGCTGAAAGTGGCCTAAAAAAAAATCCAATTCTGATTGGTTCTCGCTCATGGAGGCCGAAACGAGTGCACCAAGATGGCGGTACCTCGAATGTGAACAAGAATAATGAAAATATTACCTAATTGTGGTTTATCAAGAGTGAATTGTTATTTCCATCGGTCCAAAATGAAAATAGATTAAGAAATTATTCACAAACCAATCTCATTTTCTTTTTAATTGATCAATTTGTTGATGTTGTTGTTTTTGTGTGACAGACATCGCAGGATTCCTGATCCTTATCCCTCAATATCGTTCGTTTGGGTGCACTCGTTTCGGCCTCCATGGCCAGACAAGGCCGGCTGCCAGTCAGCTGATAATCGAGTTGTCTTAACTCTGGGTATAAAGGGACTCTACAAAGAATGATCAAAGATTACGAAAAACGTTCAATTTGTGTAATCTTTATTCCCGTTTGTGACTCCATGACGGGTGTTGTCTTGACTCTCAGTGGTATAGCGTCCAGCCCACCTACAAACTAGGGGCCTCAAAGAGGCTCATCGATGGAACTGTTGACTGTTGCCTTTCAAAGATCGTCGGGCCGACGATCTTTGAGGGTAACCGATGTATTCGGGATACATCACGGATCAGACCTTGAAATTTTCAAGGCATTCCGTGCAGAAGTGGCTGAGAAGTAGAAGAATTAGTGCCAGTTTGAGAGCCCCAGTTTGTACGTACGTGGGCTGGACGCTTATAAAGGGACTCTAATCTAAACCAAAGACATAAAGACGGAGTGCTAAAAGCAAAAAATGAAGCTTCTTTTCAACCACCTCTACTATTGGCTAGAAGATTGGCGGCAAAATCGGGACAAGTTTGAAATTCAAATGTAGGGCGGGGACTAAATAAAATTGCAGAAACAAAGTATTCTAGGTTGATTTTTGCCCAAATTCACTTACCCACTCATATTTTTTTAACTTTCGGTTAGTTTTGGTCCGTCGTCGACCGATTAATTTCATTTGGGGGCCGCTGCTAGTTTGAAACGGCGGTACACATCAACTCACACTAAGAATTTTTTTTTTTATTATTATTTCTTTTGATTTTTTTATATTTTCACATGAAGTATCAAAGAAAGGGGGGTGCAGTTTGAAATATTCGATATATGTGCAGGGGCGGGACCCCCTGGGGGGGGGGGGGACCTAAAAATACAAATGTGTGGAAAAGATGTCCATTATCCCCCATCAAAAATATTGCATACACGTGTTCCGGAGTTTTTTGATAGGTACCTATATACCTATTCGAATTCGTTCAGAGGATATTTAAGATGAATACATTACTATAGACACCTTACACACGAATTATTGAACAAACGACAAAAAAGCGCTGAGTGTAGAGGGGGGGGGGGGGTCGATTTAAATTGTGGAATCAAAATAAGTTTCAAGTCGGCACAAAGAAAATGCGGCTCTCCAAAAAGGACAAGTCTCGAATGGAAATAGAGGGAGATGGAAAACTCACCAGCATTATAAAGACTGGAGATGACATAAAACCTCTCGTCAGATAATTGGTAGTTTCGCGTGCTTTACATCGGCACAGGCGAGAGCGTAAGAAAGTGTTACTGAATAAAACCACGGCCTGTCAAATGTTTAGAACCGTGAACTAGTTATTGACAGCGAGCCTTGTTCGTTAGTCCTCTGCTTTGCATAAAGTCAAGCTCACGGATTATGCAATCCAAGTTAAATTATACTCGGCCAGGCCTTAATAATAGTCCAACACTATATCCAATGGGGAAAAAGCCCCGAAGCTTAATAGCGCTATCACCTTTCGACACTCTCCATTCTTGGTCACATACTTTTAACCTCCTCGAGTAAATTTTACGGTCGAAGTTTTGTCACCATATGTGGTGTGGATTTGTTGCGCACCTCTGTACATTGAGCGCTAAAAATTGAGCAGGTACGGTAAGCCGGTACCAACGACCGGTGTTTTAGATTGGACGCCTGTTGAAATTTCTAGGATATTCTTACTTCCAGCAATAAATGCTGCACAGTCTTATACAGGGTGTTAGAAAAGTCCCCCTCCCCTCATCTAACTTTTTACGTAATTGAGGTAGACATTTGAAACTTGGAGAATGTTCCTAGGTCAAAGGGAGCTACCTTTTGACCCCCATACACTTTTCAGGGGGCCCCCGTGGGAAGGGGGAGGGGTTCCGGACCCCAAATTTTTATTTCCAGATAGGAAGACTCCTCTTGTGATACCTCGTTCGAAAGAGCATAAAAAAAAACTTTTCACGCAAACCCGAAGTCAATATACCGGCTGCACTACAGTTTCGCACAACTTCAGTTTCGCACAGTTTTTATAAATGCACGATTTGACAGCTATGCGTGAAGAATCTGAGTGTTTAGGACAATTATTTAGATTACAACTCCCTCATCTCACACATCTCGCCCGCTTATCACTGATGCAAGAGTGCGGAGCACTGACGATCGCCGCGCCCGTGACTCTTATACGCTATCTCCGTATCATCACTCAGTTGATCTGATTGAGCACCTAATTTTCAGGTGAAGTCAGTGTCCTCTCGCCGGTCATTCGCGCGGGGTTAGCGTGTCGTATGTAGCAGGTTTTTAACGTGAATTTTAAGAGAAAAAGATTCACGGGATGCCAAAGTTAAGGTACGCATATTACTCAAAAACATCAGATAATCCAGACGTACAACACATCAAACAATGGCTCACGTTATTTTTTTCTTTATCCTATCTAAAACCGGAAGATGTTCCGTCCGCATTCGGTAAACTGCAGTCCATCCACCCCCCCTCATGAAGAATGCAAAAAATTTGCCAACTATGTAAAAAAAAATTACATTGATTCGACGAGCTATCCACCCACTCTATGGGCGTGCCCTTTAACAGAGTGTGTACCAAAAACTACTAACGCCGTAGAGAGCTATAATAGTAAACTGCAGATGGAATTCTACCATTCGCATCCGAATATACACGCTGTAGTAGGCAGTATCAAGCAGAATCAAAGTATGATAAAGTTAAAAATAAATTCGGTCCTCCAAAAAGAGACTTTTCAACGAAGGCCACAGCAAATAAAATTGGAGGAAAACATCATAATCGCTACTCACGCTTACTATACTTATAAGTATTTAAATACTTTACAATTTCTACAAGTTGTTGGCGATGAAAAGAAACTATTCCCTTTTAAACAGCCAAAAAACTCTAAAGAAAACGATCCAGCCGCCTTCGAGAACGATCTAGATATTTCTCCAGACGATCCAGATTGGCGATCTCCAGACGATCCTATCTACCTAGACCTATAAAGTCGAAAATCCGCATCACACCTAACTGGTGAGTCAACTTTTATCTTTTTCTCATTTCTTTTTCTATTTCTTTAATTGTGTCATTTTTAGTGTCATTTGAGGGCTTGCAATGTTGCTACATCGTGCATTTATAAAAACTGTGCGAAACTGAAGTGCTGCCAATATACCTCAAACCGTTTCAAAATGGCGGCCGGTTAGAGGTCAAGATGGCCGAAATTTGAAACCTAGGTTTTCTGCCTATGAATTTGCCTGAAATTGAATTCTGGGGGGGGGGGGAGGGGGGTTAACACGAGAAAAACGAATTTGACGTTAGATTTTCAAAAAAACCAAAATTGTCAACATAGCGGCTTGTTGAAGTTCAAAATGGTCGAAGCTTATTTTCTTTTAGAAATGTAATTTCTTCGTTAATTTCATGCCAAAATACCCCGAGATTCAAAGATTTAGGCAAACCCATCGACAAAAAACCGGTGTGAATTTGCGGCCATCTTGACCTTTAACCGGCCGCCATTTTGAAACGGTTTGAGATATTTGACTTCGGGTTTGCGTGAAAAGTTTTCTTTTTTTATGCTCTTTCGAACGAGGTAGGTATCACAAGAGGGGTCTTCCCATTTGAAAATGAAAAGTTGAGCCCTCCCCCAAGGGAAGCCCCCTGAAACGTTTAGGGGGGTCAAACAGTAGATCCTTTTGACCTAGGAACGTCCTCAGATTTTCAAATCTCTACCTACCTCAAGGTAAAAAGTTAGATGAGGGGAGGGGGACTTTTTTAACACCCTGTATGGATCTGAATACTTCACTGAACGGAATGGAACGGTAATCCATCCATTTGACTACACCTAGCGGCCGTTTCGATGAACAAAAACACCAGTCTGTGACGGTCGTGTAGCGGGGACTTAATGACAGCATATTTTCGAAATATTTTGGGTGGGAAACACATTTACTAATAATCAGACACAGGGTGTCCCAGAAATCCCTCCCGCCCCCTCTGAAAGGAGGAGTATAGTTTTGGGCCTTTTCCGGCCCCACCTGGATTTTGCTAAATGTTTCATATTTTCAAAGTACTAGTCCTAGGTAGACTTTATGCCAAATATTTTACCGAACGGAGCCCATGCAAAGGTGGAACAACGCCTCAAACCCAGGATCTTGGCATCGAAAAATAGTTATTTTCGTCGACTTTTTCGACTGTTATCACTCCTCCAACAGTTGATTCCTACGTATTTTTTTGTGTACTTTCCGTTTCTGGCCTTTTCAAAGGCCTCCGATAAATTTTAAAGGGCCTTATGGCCCATTGTTGCCATTTTTAGGGGTTTTTCCGATTTTACCAACGCAGAACTCAATTTAAACTAAAAACCGTAGACGTTTTTGAAAAAAACGCAAAAAAAGAATAAAAAATGTTCAGTACAACTTTTTTCTAAGTTGCCAAATTTTCGACAAAAATCGTTCCAAAAAGCCAAAAAAGGCAAAAATTCGATAAATTGCCACGCTTAAGGTTCAAGAAAGTGGGGTACAACTTTTATATTGACGTACGTAACAGCTCTTACCTGTATATACAACATATCAAAAAATTATAGTTGTACCTGGATTCCCACGATGTGAAAATTGACCGGGATGTCAATTTTAGCGGCCTTCTTTTACTTGAAGATAGCTCTTTTGAATGTTTTTTGACCGTAGTCACCCTCTATGGGCGTGAACTATGTGTATTTTTCTACGTACTTTTCATATCTGGCCATAAAAATGGCTTCCTGTGAATTTTAAAAGGCCTAACGGTCCATTGTTGCCAATTCTCACCAATTTTTGGATTTTTTTTCAAGTTTACGTGTGTGAAACTTAATTTAATGTAAAAACCGCGTCATTTTCGGAAAGAACGTAAAAAAAAAATATAAAATGCACTGTGTAACTTTTCCCTACGATGCCAAACTTTCGAGAAAAATCGTTCTGAAGCGCCAAAAATGCCAAAAATTGGATTAATCATCACGTCGAAAATTAAAAGTTAGTACGTCACGGAATCCTCAAACAACAAAAACATTGTTATTGTTATAACATCAAACATCTAATCCGACGGATAACTGAGTAATCGTCCGCTTATTTTTATCTTCATTTCATTTTCGTAATTCGACGGCGTAAGTCCGCAATCACATAATTATCTTATTCACGGTGTCTGAAAATTTAAAGGAGAACCAGACACATTTGACATCATTCCTTGCAGTTTATACAGAATTTTCTTCGCATAGAGAATAAAACTCACGGCAGTTTTAAAGAATTTTCGTTGAGTAGTTCTCCGTTTAAAAAATAAAGTATGACAGGAAGTCTGCGACGTCGTAAACCGAGTTATGCGATTGCCGACTCAGGTACGCCGCGCCGTCGAATTGTTTTCCGGTGTCATTCTAAAGATTCGCTACCAATTAAAGTTTGTTGAAAGAAACTTTAGGTTACTTTTAAAGTGAGAGGAGTCTTATTCAGTCTTTATTCAGAAACATCGGCAAAGAATAGGTTTGAATCAGTAATTCGCCAACCACGTACCTATCTCGGAATTCAGTATTGGACCTTAGTTCCACAAACACATAACTCGGTTTTTCGGTCGTTTCTCCTGACAGACGCGAATATTATTCAAAATGATGATAGAGTCTTATGAAGCATCTTATCCTTGCTGTCTCTAAGAATTATTTCCCGTCTACCTTCAAAGATGAGGAATGTAGAGGGTTTTTTCCCTCTCCTGAAAAATCGCGATTTCCGAGTTAAGTGATTGCCGACTTACACCGTCGATAGGAATCAACTGCTGCAGGAGTGATAACAGTCGAAAAAGTCGACGAAAATAACTATTTTTCGATGCCAAGATTCTGGGTTTGAGGCGTTGTTCCACCTTTGCATGGGCTCCGTTCGGTAAAATATTTGGCATAAAGTCTACCTAGGACTAGTACTCTGAAAATATGAAACATTTAGCAAAATCCAGGTAGGGCCGGAAAAGGCCCAAAAGGATAGGTACTCCTCCTTTTACTTAGTTAATATTTTGAAGCGAAACTTTGGGGATGTTCAAGGACCAATGTTACCTACTTTGCCCCCCCCCCCCAAATTTTCTGACCATCCCACGGGGCGGGCTACAAACCCCGACTTTTTTTCAAATAGCAACCCCTTTTTTATAACAAATCAATGGAGAGAGAATAAGAAAAGACAATTTCAGTGATGGACATTTTATTTCAAAATAGTGGAATTTACAGAGTGTTTCAGACCACCCGTATCAGGCCTTTTTCTCGGTTGTTTCAGGTCGTACGAAGTCGCGGACCGCGGGGTTGAATAGAGAATTGACCCCAAGGAATCCGAATTTCGTGGTCCCAACCCCCCCCCCCCTTTACCTCCCAAGGGGAGGTAAAGGGGGGGGGGTAACGATGCTAAAAGCCACGGTTCCAGACCGAATTGCGGATTAATCGCATCAGAATTGAAAAGCACGGAAAATTTCTTGTAAAATTGACCCCTAAAAATCCATTATCCATCCAAGGCCCAAAAATGACCCCCTAAAGAGGGGAACAGTACCCCCTCCATAATTTCTCTCTGGTCTCAAAATTGACGTAGATTCTCCATATAAAGATGGTCTCCCAGGTACTTGACTCCGAGAAATCCAAATTTCATGGTCCCGAAGCTCCTCTAGCCCCCCTTGGGGAGTAATCGGGGGGCCCAATTTTAAAAGTCGGGGCTCCTTTCTGAATCGCAAATCGATTGCATCCAAATTGAGGAGAAGAACACTTTTACTTCTTAAGTGGCCCCCAAGAGTTTTAATTGACCCCCCTGAACGGCAGAAAGTAACCCCCGAGGAGGGGGGATTCACCCCCTCCACAAGTTTCTCAAGATTCCTCTTTGGTCGCAAAATTGACGTCGATTCTCCAGATAAAGACAGCTTCTGCCCAAAAGGGCGGGTAGCGGAGCTTAGGGACCATGAAATTCAGTGCCCTCAGGGTCGATTACCTGGAAAACCGTCTTCTTCTGGAGAATCGAGTCAATTTTGCGACCAAAGAGGAATCTTGAGAAACTTGTGGAGAAGGCGAGGCCCCCCTCCTCAGGGGTTACTTTCTGCCGTTCAGGGGATCAATTAGAACTCTTGGGGGTCACTTAAGATGTAAATGTGTTCTGCTCCTCATCAATCAATTTGCGATTCGGAAAGAAGCCCCGATTTTTAAAATTGGGCTCCCCGTTTACCCCCCAAGGGAAGCTAGAGAAGCTTCGGGACCATGAAATTTGGATTTCTCGGGGTCGATTACCTCACGATTAAAATCGAGTTTTCCGACTAAACTCATTTTTTTTTATCTTGATGGATACCTGAAGATAAGATGAATCAATTGGACAGCTTTATGCAATAAGGAACTAGGGTCAAATTTTCCATTTATTCTTTTTATGATGAATTCCGTTTCAGGAGGGTATTTACTTACTATTGAGAAAAAGAAAATCCTCAAAAACGATTTT
Source organism: Bemisia tabaci (assembly GCF_918797505.1). Lineage (NCBI taxonomy): Eukaryota > Metazoa > Arthropoda > Insecta > Hemiptera > Aleyrodidae > Bemisia > Bemisia tabaci. The sequence goes on along the minus strand of NC_092793.1, from coordinate 89,774,384 downwards.
TATCCCGCTTCAGCGACCCCGCGAAAATTTGCCGTCGCAGGATCACGCGAGGTTCATTTTGCAATTGGGACCTATACTATGGTTCCCTATTGCGTAATGCGAAACTCGGATTTCCCATTTTGCAATTCGGAATTATAGGCAGGACGACAAAAAGCTATCTCGGCATTCACGGCTCCTGTTCGATCGATCTTGCTGATTTTTGGCACAGGGTGTTATTTTTAGAAGGAAAACTCAAATTTCTGGTCAAATTTCGAAAAAACATAAATCCAAGATGGCGCATGTGGCCTAAAATGCTATCTCGGCTCCTGTTCGATCGATCGTGCTGATTTTTGGAACCAATGGGTATTTTTGGACGTGAAACTCGAATTTCTGGTCAAATTTTGAAAATTCGAAAATCCAAGATGGCGGATGTGGCCTAACATGCTCCCTCGGCTCCTGCTCGATCTATCGTGGTGAATCTTGGTTGTATAGGAGGTATTTTTGGACGGGAAACTCGAATTCCTAGCCGAGTTTCGAAAAATTGAGTTTTTTTCAAACTTTGACAATGAACTTGTTCAGTAATGTTTGATTTTTGCATTTTTTGAAGTACTTACTACGCATAAGCCACAATAATTTTTTCCGATATTTTTCGCATTTCAATCCACGAAAAACAAGTTCGAAGTTGCGTCTTCTGAGCTCCCCTTTAAACGCGTATCTCCGAGGAATGAAAGATCCCCCAGGGGATACTTACTCAAGTAAGGTCATTTTCGGCCCCATCCCCCATCTTGGATTATCGAATTTTTAAAATTTGATCAGAAATTCGAGTTTCCCGTCCAAAAATACTAACTGGTACCAAGACTCACCGCGATAGATCGAGCACGAGCCAGGATAGCATTTTAGACCACATCCGACATCTTGGATTTTCGAATTTTCAAAATATCACGATTCACGGGATTGTTGACCTATTCAAGGGTTTATCGATCAATTCACGGATTTTTCGAACGAATCACGGGGTCAATCGATTTACGGATTTGTTGATCGATTCGCAGGTTTTTGATCGATTTACGATCGTTAATCGAATCAGTACCGATCAAATCACGTCAATCGGTTCACGTTCCAACTTTTCGTTCGATTCATGTCGGATTCATGACAACGGTTTTTCAAAAATTTGTCGAACGAGTCAGTGTCGATCGATTCACGCTTTCATTTTTCGATCGATTCATGTCAATCGAATCTATAAACCCTCCCGTCTAAATTGCATGTTAATATTTGCCACCATTCTCGAAATATAAGCAAGTCGGTAGGTATCCATATTTTTGGCACACCCTGTTTTTGGTAGAATATCTTTCCGCAGGGACAATGCACCTCCCCCTTCCTGGTATGATGGGAGGAAGGAGTGTTTTCTCTGTTGGGGTTAACCGGGGTTAACCCTCCAGTTTGTAATAGTGACACCAGGGTCGTCTTCCCTATGCAGTCAGTGCTAAAACAATATATAGTTCCTAATTGCAAAATGAGCTTCCCCGGGTTCTTCATTTTGCAAATAAGGAACTATAGCCTTTTTTTGTAATTTTTGGCAACAGTGTGATGTTTTCGAAGCATCTGTCAACACAGGGTGTCAGAGGAACTCCATAGCTATAAAATGAACCATCAAACTGCAACATTGATCGTTTTGAGGAAAAACGCCAATGGTTTTTCCAAAAGTTGCTCTCCTGAAAACCTACCGTACTGCCTATAGTTCCGAATTGCAAAATGCTATCCAATTACAGGCTGGGTTTTTGGCTCTTCACGACGATTTCTGGGTCGGAAAGTGAGTTAAAAATCGCTCCTTCCCCGTTTTCTTCACGGAGCAATGGAGCCGTTCGGCGGTTAGCGGAGTGCGGTGCGCAGCAGCCAGCCCTGCTCGGGTTTTTCCAGCAGCGTCCGCTCATCATCGTAGCCAATTGGAGCTCGAGTGGAACTTAACCTAACTTAACCTCCACTAGATAAACACGCCGTCAAGATGTGGGTAATGGCGGCAAGGAGAGACTCGCTCGCGTAGTTTGACCATGCGTACGGTGCGGTGGCGTTTGCGGACGTGGCGTTTGCGGATTCTAAGAATCGGGTGGCGTTTGCGGATTCTCATATTTTGACGGTGGCGATTGCGGACAGGTGGAACAGGGCCGATGGACTTTGCGGACCAGAGAATTTCGGCGGTGGCGATTGCGGACGGAGGGGTAGGAACCTACATATCGACGGTGAAACTACCAAACCACGTATCTCGTTTGCGGTGTTTAAAAATCTACGCTCACTTTTTATTTTTTTGAAGTAGACCAAATCAATATCATTCCTTGAAATTTTCACGGAATTTTCTCCGCACAAAGAGGGAAAATCACAGAAATTTTCAAGACTGGATGTTAAGTAGTTTTTCATTTAAAGAATAAAGTATGACAGGAAGTCTGCGACGTCGCAAACCGAGATACGTGGTTTGGTAGTTTCACCGTCGATATGCTGCCCCCCACCCCTGCGCTGTATATTAAAGAGAAATATTACCGGAGAGGCTCTGGATTCCTTTTCATGGATGTAGAATGAAAAAAATATTCGTATTCAACATTAGTATTATATTTGTATAAAAACATATGAGCAGTGAACATACAGTACATTTTTAAAAGAAAGGCATGTCAGAAATCAAGAAACTGAAAAATCGTCAGTTTCAGTCCATTTTCATGATGAAAAACATGTTGTAAATTCTAGTCCAAAATTCCTTAAAGTCAAAAAATTACATACGAAAAATGAAAACACTTATTTTAATTTTTTGACTTTAAGGAATTTTGGACTAGAATTCAAAACATGTATTTCATCATTAAAATGAACTGAAACTGACGATTTTTCAGTTTCTTGATTGCTGATATGCCTTTTTTTAAAAAAATTTACTGTATGTTCACTGCTCATATGTTTTTATACTAATATAATACTAATGTTTAATACTAATATTTTTTCATTCTACATCCACGAAAAGGAATCCAGAGCCTCTCCGGTAATATTTCTCTTTAATATACAGCGCAGGGGTGGGGGGCAGCATATGTAGGTTCCTACCCCTCCGTCCGCAATCGCCACCGCCGAAATTCTCTGGTCCGCAAAGTTCACCGGCCCTGTTCCACCTGTCCGCAATCGCCACCGTCAAAATATGAGAATCCGCAAACGCCACCGCACCTTTTGTACTACAGCCGATGCGATGCAATGACAGCGTTTATTTTCAACTTGAATTTGATGGAGCTTTGACGGGCTTTTTCGGGCTTAAGGACTTGATTTTTGACTTTTTGAACATTGCCATTGTTTTTATCGCGAAAAGTTCTAGAAATACATATTTTTTATTCTCAAATCTCTCACCCATGCAACAACCCCATTGTTCAGACTTTTTTCTTAATTTCATCAATAAACATACAGTTCAATGAACGATATACATGGTGGTATTCCAAAAGTTCCTTCCATCCCTTCTAAAATACCTATTTAATATATTGAAACAAAATTTTGGGGATGTTCGTAGATCAATGTTAGCTTCTTTCGCCCCCCCCCCCCAAAAAAAGTTTTTGGACCATCCCACGGAAAGGGGTTCGTAACCCCGACTATTTCTTAAAATAGCAACCCTTTTTTTATGACAAATCAATTAAAAGAGAATAAGAAAATAGGTACAATTTTGGCGCGAACTGCAAGTCAAAATTTTGACTTTTCGTTGAAAATAATGGAAATTTGACAAGTCCATTCTTGATGAGGGATTGGAATAAAACCTGGCAACCACGGTTTTTTGGGACGAGAAAAACGATACTGGCATTACTTTTCGGGAAATTCTGTCCTTTTCAAAATGGCGGCGGTCAAAATGGCAACCTAGAGCGGTAACCGCAAAATTATCTCTAATATATTCTCAACTGGACAGCATTTTGCAATTTGGAATTATAAATTCTGGCTCTTCTGGAAAAACATTTATGTGCTTAGGGAAAATAATAGCACATACGTTGTTTTTAAACCGGGCTAGAATCCATAGGTCCAAATTGCAAAATGTAGTCCAACTGATATGAAATATTAAGAGACAAAAAGGTGATTCACAAAGGAGGAACGAGTCATAGAAAAAGAAAAAATAACTGATGAGAAGTTTCTTGAAAATTTGTTCAAGTGGTATTTTTAAAAAAAGCAAATTGTCTTAATTCATTAGATAAAACTAGATCCAAAGCGTTCACAGCTCCTTGACACATAGGACACTTTCCATAACTTTCAAGGACCCTGAAAAATAAAAAATCCGTAACTTAGAATGACATGATGATCAATATGACGATCTAGAGGCAAAAATTGGCTTTTAGTCACACATGTTATATCCACTTGGCAAAATGTTTTGTACAGAGCAGCAGCGGGCTGATTGTTGAAACTGATAAACAAAACTATAGACGAAGAAGACAAGAAAGATATGAAGGGATCCTTAGGGCGGGTCGAAAAAAGGCTTTCTGTTTTATTTTGACCGCAATAGCAAGCCCCCCCAGGACGCGCGCTTCGCGCGCGTTTTTCAGTTTGAGTGTCCGGCCTCAGTTGTTCTGTCTTTTAAGTGACCCGCGCGTCCACCGCGGGAGGAGTGTATTTTCCGAAGGGAGGGGCGGGGGCGGAGAGTTATCAATCTTTGGAGGTTGGAATTACGTTTACACTGTTGGAGGCATTGATTATTCGAATAAGGACTTCATGTCGCCAGATTGCAACAACAATCCTCATGTAATGTCTGATATGAAAAAATGTCAACAAACGCTGTGGCAAGCTTGAATGACGATGGATGAATCTCCATAACCCACTGTGCGACAATATAGCCATCGTGTCCACCAATTATCAGTTCATCAGTTCGTGACCCATTGTACGACAACATTGCCGTCTTATCCACCAATTTTCAGTTCGTGACCCACTGTGCGACAACATTGCCGTCTTGTCCACCAACTTTCAGTTCGTGACCCACTGTGCGACAACATTGCCGTCTTGTCCACCAATGTTCAGGTCGTGACCCACTGTGCGGCTTCCCTCCTCTTTTGCCGCACACCCCCCGCCTAAAACTTTCAAAACTCGCCATTTTTAAACGGCTCGACCGATTTCGCTCAAATTCAATACCAGCCTAGAACTATGTAAGATCTTCCTTCAAAACTCGCCATTTTTAAACGGCTCGACCGATTTCGCTCAAATTCAATACCAGCCTAGAACTATGTAAGATCTTCCTTCTGTAAAAATTTCGGGGGAAAGCTTTTAATTTGCGCGAGTTATCGCGCCCACAAAATTGAACCTCCCCCCACTTCTCGCCCCCACCATTCGAAATGTAATACTTCGATCTCCGGTTTTTTTTCGCAGAATGGTAGTCCTGTTCCTCTACTTTACATCGCAAAAAGTTTCACCCGGAAATTTTTTAAAATGAGGGAAATATAACCAAGCAAAAATCGGAAAAACCACGATGAGTCGGAAATACATACATTAATAAACAGATATATATATCTGCGACCATGCGTAATCTACGACCCATGATCGATGCTCATTACATGGTCTTTGGTCCAGGTCTGACATCAGGGGAGAATGCAATAGTGTATTTCCTTCGGAAAATACACTAAAACCTGTGTCAAACATGGTAAAACTCACGTGTATTAAGTTTCAGCCCTTTATGCAACCCCTAACATGAAGTCCCGGGCACTTTAAGGGATGAAAATCAAAATATTAAATTTTTTGAAAAATTGAAACATGTATCCCAAAGGAACTTAGCGAGATAGGGTCCTTCGAGCTAAAATTTCAACCATTTTGACATGCAAAGTTACAAGTTCAGAATGACGATTTTCGGCGCGTAAAACATCCCTTTTAGCCACTGCCTGATAGGAATTTTCGCAAATTTGACAGTCTATCATGTGAGAAATAGACGATTTGCGAACTCCAGGGCGCAAATTTCGTCGGTTTTGAGGTATCTTAAAGCTTTATGCCACAAATCTCAAGTTAAAACTGCGTGAAGGTCACACGGGTCGGAGCCCGCGTCGATGCTCCCGGCCGCGCTGCGTTGTTGCCGTCGGAGTCCCATTATTAGGACCATGGTTGCATCTTACGCGCACTTAACGTGAACGGCTGCGCTCTTTCTCCCCTTCAACCACCCTCTAGCTCTTATATTAACGTCAACGATTCATTATTCAAATATCTTCCTTCCCTCTTCTTTATTTAAGATGAATGCTGCAACTTACGTTAAAAATGTGTAATATTCGAGCTCTGCCCGAGTACTGGGTGACCGCCCTCTTCTTCCACAAATGTATTTTTCCCTCGAAGAAAAGAATTCACTTCATCAAATTTACTCAAATGAAATTTTTTTCGAGAGGAAAAATGCATTCAAAACTGACGAGATATGCGCCCTGGAGTACGCAACTCGTTAATTTCTCATATGATAGACTGTCAAATTTGCAAAAATCGTACAAATTCAAAATTCCTATCATTCGAAAAAAGGGATCTTTGACGCGCCGAAAATCGCCATTGTGAACTTATTCCTATCCTTGCACGTCAAAATGGTTGGAATTTTAGCTCGAAAGACCCTATCTCGCTAGGTTTCTTTGGGATACATGTTTCAATTTTTCAAAAAATGTAATATTTTGATTTTCATCCCTAGGACCTAGGACTTTATGTTAGGGGTCGCGTAGAGGGCTGAAACTTTAAACAAGCCCAAGTAGCATTTTTCAATGTAAAAGTTGCAACAAGTTGAAACAATGTTGGTATTAGTTGCAACAAAGTTCCAACTTTCGGTTAACATTTGGTCGATAAGTGCCGATTTTCAGCGATCTGATCGGAAGACAAAGTTGCAACCTGCTGCGATTGCAAAATTTCTGAACCGAAGTTGTTTAAAATCTAAAGATAGGCAACCAGCAATACTTTGAAGTTGAAACATGTTTCAGCTTAATTGCAACTAGTTCCAACAATGGTAGCTCCTTCGGGGGAGAGAGTAGGCAATCTGCACATCAATCTATTAGTTGCAAAAATCAAACGATTTTGTTGCAAGTTGTAGCAACCTCTGTTACTTGGGAGTGAGTTTTACCATGTTTAACACAGGTTTTTTTGCTGTTACGGTCAAAACAAAACAAAAAGCCTTTTTTCAACTCGCCCTAGGGATCCTATATAGGATCCCTACCAATATTTGTAGAAGCGGGTGGTTGCAATGGATAAAGGAGGTAAGTAATAGACTGACTAACAGCAACCCTTGAGAGACCTTATACTTAGTCCATTACTTTCTTCCTTACTCTATAAGAGCCACCAATTTCAACCAATAAGATAACTCCATACTCCTTAAGTCTTCTTTCTTTATAGCTTTGTCTATCAATTTCAACAATCAGCTCGCAAATAAGATTACATTAACAGGTTAGAGTCCATTCATAAGCTTTATTCCTGCTGCATGAAGCCTGGGACGAAAGTTGCCACTGCTATTCGTCAGATCGTGAATTCTTTTCCCATTTCTCAGTCGCCGCGACACCATTTCTGTTGCATAAATAGCTCAACACAACAAGAGCACCGCTGTAGGATGAAACATTTTGCGTGCATAAAGAGCCGTTCATAAAATACAGGGTGGGCCAGAAGTTCCAGGACGGTCGGCTAACTTTTTTAACGTTCGAGATAGAAAATGAAACTTTGGGAATGTGCCTATCTCAAGGGGACCATCTTTTGGGGAGTCAAAATTTTGGTCCATACCCCCTAAGGGAGGGGGCGGGGGCCCCCACTTTTTTTTTTCAAATAGCAACCCCAATCTTGTGATAACCTCATTCGAAAGTACTATAAAAAACTAAGAATTTTTAGCGCAAACCGCAGATCAATATCTTAATTTTTGACCGAGTTATGATAGGCTCAAAGGTCAAATTTGACCTATTTTTCAAAAAATCACACTCCGATCAAATTATCGTAAAGAAAAAAATTAAAACGAGAAAATTTACTAAATTGTGTTCACAAATTTGGAAAAATTGCAGAAATCACTTCCCAAACCACCCACCAACCCAATTTAAACGGTCAAATTTAATTACCTTAAATTGCGTTTTTTTTAACTTTTCCTGAAATTTTGGGGGACTTGCCCAACGTAATGCCTGAACTGATTTTTACCTTACTGAGATAATGTGGAGGCAAATCTAGGGGAATTTGGCTTATTTCGCGGGCAAATTGAATGACCTTTGAATTGACTGTATTTGGGGGCCGAACCCCCCCCCCCCCCCCCTTAAAATAGTTCGAAGTGATTTTCTGCAATTTTTTTTTTCTCAAAAAGTGAACACAATTTAGTAAATTTTCTCGTTTTATTTTTTTCTTTACTGATAATTTGAATCCGGAGTTGTGATTATTGAAATAGGTCAAATTTGACCTTTGATCCTATCAATAACTCGGTCAAAATTAAGATATTGATCTGCGTTTGCGCTAAAATTCTAGTTTGTTATGTCCTTCTCCGAATGATTTCACATAGATAGGGTTGCTATTTGGAAAAAAAAAAAGTTGGGGGCCCCCCCGCCCCCTCCCTAAGGGGGACCAAAAATTTGACGTCCCCCAAGTAGATGGTCCCCCTTTGAGATAGGAACATTCCCAAAGTTTCATTTTTCTATCTCGAACCGTTAAAAAGTTAGCCGACCGTCCTGGAACTTCTGGCCCACCCTGTATACAACTCTTAATATCGGATTTATCACCCTCCCTCACCCCTCCTACAGCTTTTGGGAAGTAGGACCCTATTCTATGACACATAAAATACTCAACCCTTAATATCGGATTCATCACCCTCCCTCACCCCTCCTACAGCTTTTGGTAAGTAGGACCCTATTCTATGACACATAAATGCAAAATGGCATAATGATCTTCTAGACTTCCTCCTTCCCTCCCCTTGAGCGTTATGTATTTTAAGAACGGCTCCTGAACGCACCCATGCATAGCTCTGGGTGGTTGTGAACGCCAGAGACAAAAGTTGCTGGGCGGTTTCTAACTACTTGCTACACGATCTAGAAACCTCCATGCCCATTTTGTAAGAACAATCTTGAGGCAGTGATTCTTTGCTCCTCCCTTCAACATCTCAATTGCCTAATTCTTGGTCGCTGAGGGACACATGACGAGAATTGCAAGTATATGTGATCCTTTATGAGCAGAAATGAAGTCTATAAGATCATTTCTGTCTAAATGATGTGGGATCCTTGTCTCAGGAGATATTAAGCTCTAAGTGTCATAGACATAAAATACAAACCATGGATAGTCAACTGGGACTGCGGCAGAACTAGATCATTGGTTGACTTAGCGATGGCTACCTGAATGAACAGGTGTGAGTATACATACGAGCCATGAGTGGTAATCAATGTGAGTGCTAAATGTATAAATGGTTGTACTGCTTGTGAAGTAGCATTTTTACCCCCAATCCGACCTCTCTCACTGTAGGCCAAACCTTGTGCGCAGTCAAGATTGTATTGTAAGTCTACATTCAGTATTTATTCAGTTGACTAGAAGACAATGGTTCACACTATCCTTTTGACAATGAAATTAGAAAAAAAAATACTTTGAGCAGAACTTAATTAATACGGGGAAAAGTTGCATCAACTATGAGTACTTTGATGTAAGTATTTTCTGTGAAACATGGCAGCAAAATAGAAGAGGGAAAAACGTAGAACGATAGAGAACAGGATAAACTTACTCTGTAAAAGTTACATGCTTAGCAGGAAAATTACAAAGTGGGCAAGCAGTGAGTTCATCCAAGACAATGTGGTATCCCTGAGTGGACAAAAATTGATAGGTAATGATTATAAATCAAAGGCACACATGTAGCGAAATGCCTGCACAGAAATAAAGGGGTGCATGCAAAATCGGCAAAATCCAGCCGTGGATTTGACCAATTTTCAATATGTCATTCCTCAGTATAGTATACGCCTTTTCCCAAAATTTCAAGGGGCCAATATTTTTTCAACCATAATGTATCGTCAAATGCCGGATTCTCGATTCGAACAAAACGCTGTTCATTTTATTTGTCGTACTTTTCCGTACATTTTGATGTATTATACCTCCCACGAAAAAAATCTGTACGCGAAATATGAGCTACCAAAATTTACGTTTGGCGCGCGCCGCACATTGGGACGAGCCCATTACAGAAACGGGACATTCACGGTAAAAATGAAAATCATTAAAAGCAAGAACCAAAGGTGTAGAAGTTACCTGGAGGGTCTAAACCTCCAGAATAACGAAGATTTTAACAATTTAATTGAGGAATATTCAAATGACAGCCGTAGAGAAACGCGTGTTTCGGTAAGATGAAAAAAAGAGGCAAAAGCGCACGTATACAAATTTTGCTCCTCTAGCTTCCGAGATTATTTTAAATGCAATTTTTTGTTTTAACAATTGAAAACAAACATAGACTATTCGTTTACGTCTTTGGTGATGATTACTTTTTACTTCCTGGGGGTCACAGAGTGAATTCAAAATCGACCTGTCAAAAAACTAAAATTCAAACTTCAATTAGAGTTTTAAAAAAATGTCCAGACTTGTCCAAGAAACGGTTTGCAAATCGAGATTCTACGTATCCTTAGCTTTCAGAATCATATTAGTTTTCATCCGACTTCTTCCGACTTTGGAAGTTACGAGGGAAAACATGAGCGCGGTTTGCTTAAAATCGAGCGCTTTCACAGGCCAATTGACGGTTGAGGTTGAGTGCAACGGGCTATGTTGCTGGCCGCCGCGCCGCCGCTGCGTTGCTTATCAGCTTGCTGCGATGCTCATCTGATATCTAGGATACGGATCAATATCGTCTTTTTTTGTAGACCGATTTTTTATTTTTAATTTGTAGAGCAATCAACAACAAGAATCGGATGATGTCGTGATGGAAACGGTGCTTAGAATCGAGGCTGACATTAAAAATTTAATTTTAACCAAAGTAGACGGTTTGACAGTGTCCCATGATTTGTATTCCACCATGTTTGATGGGAAAATTTGCAATATATTAAGTGGCAATAAATCCTCATTCTTATGAACGATATCTCAGAAGTGCAGAAAAGACCCCTAAGAAGCTCGGAGTTTCTGAAGTATGGAATTTTGCCTTGGCATCTCAAGATTGAAACTTTTGAGTGTCTGTTGCATATTTCGTATAATCAGGATTTCAGAAAGTGACGCTCAAAAACGGAAGAAGAAAAGTCCTTGAAAAAAAAACGGGGAAAAAACAGCATCTGTGTCAAAGAATGATAATATTTGGGAGCAACTTATTCGTTTATGATTTTCGGATTCACTTTAATGTCTGCCCATTGATGAACTCATTCCCCTATAGTCAAATATCGCTGCGGTTTTTGCGATAGGTAAGAAGATGGTGGGGGGGGGGGGTGTTTATTCTTAATAGAAGCATTTCTCAATTTCAGGATCAGTGAATTCATTTTCTTTTTCAATGAAAAAAAGCAAACGACACGCGCGTTAAATCTCTACCATAATCATGCTAATCTGTTTATCAAATAGATTAAAACAGAGACTTGGCAACACAATTTTTTGGCGGGATTGTCACAATGAACCAAATTCTGAACATAACATTGGATTCCTTTTCCCAAAAAGACCGAAAATGTCAAGTTTTGAGAAGATCGGCGAAAAATTATCGTCTGATGTGCGAATGTCCCGTTTTGACACCTTTTCGTCCCACTGTGCGCCGATTGGAATCCGGCGCTCGGAGTCGTCTGCGCACCCCCTCCCTTGCCACCGACGAGCCTTACAATGTCATTCTCGTGTATCTTTTTGCGAACTTTTCAATTTTGACCTTTAAAAAGGCCTCTGATGAGGTTTCAAGGGCCTCAGGGTTCATCGTTGCCGTTTTTGGCCGATATTTAGGGTTTTTTCAATTTTACTTAAGTAAAACTTAATTTAAACTGAAAATTGTGCACTTATTTGGATTGAACATAAGCTAATGAATAAAAGAATACTAGCAATTAGCGCGCCCTCCACGGCTATCGAGGGGAAAAGCCCCCTGCACCATTATCACACGCTTCGCAATATTACTGTCATATTATATTATATACTGTCATATTATATACTGTGTGAATATTCCTGTCATTACCACTTTGATTACATTCGAAAAAGTTCCAGAAACAAATGCCACTCGTCGTCTTGCAACACTTTCCTAAAAGTCAAAGAATATTCTAGAAAGCTCCCAAAAGGACACGGCGAGGGCATCAATGTAATTGCGCATCACCTGGAGAATGAATGACATAATCACACTTTCGACCCATATAGGGAGGGAGGGCAGGGGGTCACAGCGGAGCCGATTCATAGGCGTCGGGGCGCCGCGCCACCGCGTACGGTGAAATGCGGCTAGGGTGATCCACTTTGGGCAACTTCACAAAATTGACCGCGATGCTCCCTAAATTTGTTCCATCCGATCCAAAAACGATGGATGCCACGTATTTTTACTTTCTGATAATATAAGGACCTATCTCCCAGTGACAAATTTTGGCCCGTAGGCCAAAAAAAGGCGTTTAGAGGCCCCGTCGAACACAAGTGAGGCTGCATACGTTGCAAAGTTTTATAATATTCGTCTCTTTTACTATTTTCTTCAATTTTCCCAAAAAACAGTCACACTAAGATGGGTCACATACACAGACACACCCGCACACATTATCAGAAACATTATTAGTCACATTATCAGACAGTAAGAATACGTGGCATGCATCGTCTTTAGATCAGATGGAACACATTTAGGGAGCATCACGGTCCATTTTCCGAAGTTGCCCAAAGTGGATCACCCTAGCCGCATTGTACCGTACGCGGCTGCGCGGCGCCCCGACGCCTAAGAATCGGCTCCGCTGTGACACCCTGCCCTCCCTCCCTATGGGTCGAAAGTGTGATTTTCTCATTCACAATAGGCTTCTAGGTATTTTTGTAGGAAATTATCAAGTTATTTTTATTTTGGCGCATTTTACAGCCGAAAAACGAAAAACCGCGGATCGGCCTATTTTCCCCCATTTAAATCAAGATAATTTTTTGGAGATTTTCAGCCTCAAGTCTTAATATTGTCGGAGAGCGAAAATAATTGGCAGGTATCATATTTGGATGGTAAGGAACAAATGTAGGGGGCGTCCCGATTCATTTTCCGAAGTTGCTGTTGGATAGTGATGTCATGTCATCATGACGTCACTACCCAGCGCCTCTCACCGATGGTCATCATCCATCAACGAGGCATTCGCCATTCTTGCTCTTGCTTGCTTGTGATCATGATATGTATTTGTGACTGTTGAATATTTGCATTTCTTGCATTTCTTGCATTTTCTTAATAAAATGCCTTAGTCTCAACCCAGTGTTACGTTCTTGTGTGCAACCCACCTATCATCTTAAATCAGTTGCCCAGTTTGGAGCACCCTAGCCATTGGATCAAAGACTCTCCTATAGGATGAGCTGAACAAGCCGTAGGGGAAAAACGCCAAATCGCGAGGAGCTGAAGTTAACATTTTAGAACTTTTTGCATTCCTAGGAATATATTCAATCTGAGATAAGTGTTTATTTTTTCCACAAGCAACAAACAAAGCTCCCACGGGTATCCTGACCAGCAGTTTTTTCAGTGATCGGCGCTTTTTCCAATGATCATCGATTTCTTTGATTATAGCTGGACATCAATGATTCTGATGATCATCAATTATTCCATCAACATCCATTATTTAGATCATCATTTGTCACTTTGATGATCGACGTATACATCAAAACTAAATCCGTTACTGAAGTGGACCGTCTCACATGTCTAGTTGTGGCTTTCCTGATCACCCCTGTCTTTATGAATGAGACCTATAATCCCATACTTCCTGCACCCCTGATGTGCTGTTGACAAGTGAGTAAGAATAGTCAATCTACTTTTGAAGATCGAGCCACGGAACGGTCTGTGGACAGAGAACTTTATTCTTTGCCTTCTCTTTTCGTCCAGCCACAGAGTATCACTTTTAGGGCGAATGTAAAAGACGCAGTCTTGACCGTGCAACTGCTGTAAGAGTTCTCAGCAACTATTGCACACTCCTTGCAATTGAAACTACTTCCTGTCTTGACAACAGACTGACTGTAGACATGAAGTTCAAAGTATACTCTCTTAAACGTTTAAAAGAAATGAGTCTTAATAAATGATTCCTATTCGAGTTTAATGATTAGAATTGGGGTTCATACGATGAAAATAGTTACTTACACTTGCTATGCAAAACGGGATGATTCGAGAACATTGTGGGCATTCTAGTTGGGTTTGAGGCACATTAAAATTACAATACGGACAAGGTGTTGAGATATTTTCAGCTTTCTTGGGTGTACTTCTATTTGCTTTTCTAACAATACCTTCAATTTTTGAACGGTACTTGGGATCAATCTGGAAAGAGAAGAGGGAATATATATATATGTATATGAAGTAAAGAACTGACTGTTACCTAAGTATGTACAGTATGGGAGCCATCCAGCCATGAGAACTTTTCAAATTTAAACAAGCATGTTTATTACATTTTGAAAGTTACACATAAATACAACCGCATACGTTTCGATGCCTGTTTTGAAGACCTCTTGATGGAATATGTTGAGATGGAGGTACATAGTTCTAATGATGCAAGACTTAAATTTTACAAACTTTTTTAGATGATTCTTTAGCATGCCTTCACAAAAATGACACCTAAAAATGGCTTGATAAGTTTAATGCGTTCTATCCCTCATTGAAATTCACCATGGAGGAGGAAAATAGTCAAATTAATTTTCTAGATCTCACATTAACATAAAAAGGGTAAAAAAATCCTCAGCAAATGGTTCCAAAAGAAAACGCACTCTGTAAGGTACCTCAATTTCTTTTCAGAATCTCCTCATCAACATAAGATCAATACAGTCCTGAATGTTGTTAATAGAGTTATTAAATTAACTGATGAATGTTATTGCCATGAACAACTAGCATTTGTAAAAGATATGTTCTTAAAGAATGGCTATCTGATGGGTATAATAGAGAAACAGATAATGAAAGCCTTGCATTGCCATATACATAGTAATAACCGTAAAGTTGGCATTGCATTTGATCCAGGTGAAGTAGTAAAATTTCCATACATACCAGTTTTATCTGAGAAATTGAGCCACAAGCTGAGGCCCTACAACATTAAACCTGTCTATTCTAACGGGCAAACATCAAAATCCCTTTTCACAAAATTCAAAACTTCAGAATCTGTGAAAAAAGCTTTCAATGTTGTATACCAAATCAACTGTTCAGACTGTCCTGGTGTGTATATTGGCTAGACAAAGAGGTATATACAAGAACAAATTAAATCTCATAAATACGACAAGAATGAGAAAACAGCACTCCCCCAGCATATTCATGACACAGGACAAAAATTTAACTTTGAATAACCCCAACCTCTTGTCCGTGAACCCGTTGAGAGAACTCACGAAGCCATTTGTATTAAAGCTAAAAATCGCACCATAAATTTTAGATCTGACACGCAATGCCTGATCGCCCTCTATGACAGGATGTTCTAACCATATTTCTTCATAATTGTTGCTGTTGTTGTAGAAGTAGTTGATGCTTTGCACGACGGAGCACATGAATAGTCACATTTCCTAATTCCATTTACCACCTATCACCTATCAGCATCTGATAAACAAAACCTGAGATTTTATAGGTCAGCGCAATTACCTCACAATTACCGTTCCTTCTCTTGGCTTTTGTAAAATTGTAAAATGCTCTTCATTTTGTTGTATTTTTTTGCTTATCGATGCTATCATTTTTGAATTGGTAATTGTTTTTTTTTTCACTGATGATGGTGTCTGTCTGGGCATCAAAAAGTCTGTGATTGTACTTACGTGTAACTTTCAAAATGTAATAAACTGACTTCTCTTGCCTGGATGGCTCCCATACTGTACGTACACACACACACACACACACACACACACACACACACACCACGCACGCACGCACACACACACCCACCCACTCTCACACCCTCACACATGCACACCCTCACACACGCACACCCTCACACACACACACATATATGGGTGGATTTCAGCTAATGGGAGAAAATGGTTCTGAAAAAAAGTTGAAACGTGATTTGGCCATATCAGGCTAAAGACTACTTTTCTGTTATCTTAGAGCTCCATACTATAGGATTTAATTACGTGCATTGCAATATCTTTACGATTATTTTTCTTTTTCAAGCCTGACGTGTCAGTTTGGTCTGGACGTGTCAGGTTTGGTGACGTCACCAAACTGACATTTTGCTGTTATTAATTTTTCCTGCCAATTCACAGTAACAAAATCAAACGAATCATTGAAGTTAGATCGAGAGGCCACTTGTAGATGTAAGAAAAAAATACTTGCTCACATATTCCTTGCATATTGCACCAAAAGTTTTGATGGAAAACAGCGTCACCAAACTGACATTGAATAAGTGAGACACTCCAAAAACCATGGAAAAAACTTAAATCATGCTGAAATTGGAAGAAATACAGGGTGATCCAGACCACCCGTCCACTATCTTTTTCTCAAAAACGGCGGAGAATTGAGCTTCGGGACCAAAACTTTCATGGGGTAAATCGACCCCAAAGAATCGAATGAAAATATTTTCAGCCCCCCAAAATGGCCCCTTGGGGGGGTTTTGGGGGGGAGCCCCCCCGTTTCTCGAAATTTTCAAATAGGAAGGGTATGTTTTGACTTTGGATTCGAAATCTACGGCAAAAAATAAGAACATTTTACTCTTTGCACTTTTTCCCTAAACCCCCATTTTTTTGAGTTATGGGGCATTTACGGGCCTTTTTGGGGCGATTTTCAATTCGATGCTGTAAGCGGCCAAATTATCCAAATTTCAAAATCTAAAAATCCCCTGAGAGGAGAGGTCAATACCTTTCTATTGATGTGCCACATGACCCCTGTTGCTCAAAAATTTTGGGGGCCACGACCCCCCAAAAATTTTGGGGTTTTGGAGGGCAGTAAGTCGAAAATTTCAAATAGCAAGGGTATGTTTTGATTTCAGATTTGGATTCTACGCGAAAAGTTAGGTAGAATTGATATGGCGCAAGGCTTGTTTGCTCCAAATTACTGAAGAACCCCATTTCCCCATAAGAAGCCGTGTATTTTTGGAGAAAATAAGGGGCAAAAAAATATTTGAGAAAACAGGCCATGCGCCATATCAATTCTACGTAACTTTTCGCGTAGAATCCAAATCTGAAATCAAAACATACCCTTGCCATTTGAAATTTTCGACTTACGGCCCTCCAAAACCCCAAAATTTTTGGGGGGTCGTGGCCCCCAAAATTTTTGAGCAACAGGGGTCATGTGGCACATCAATAGAAAGGTATTGACCTCTCCTCTCAGGGGATTTTTAGATTTTGAAATTTGGATAATTTGGCCGCTTACAGCATCGAATTGAAAATCGCCCCAAAAAGGCCCGTAAATGCCCCATAACTCAAAAAAATGGGGGTTTAGGGAAAAAGTGCAAAGAGTAAAATGTTCTTATTTTTTGCCGTAGATTTCGAATCCAAAGTCAAAACATACCCTTCCTATTTGAAAATTTCGAGAAACGGGGGGGCTCCCCCCCAAAACCCCCCCAAGGGGCCATTTTGGGGGGCTGAAAATATTTTCATTCGATTCTTTGGGGTCGATTTACCCCATGAAAGTTTTGGTCCCGAGGCTCAATTCTCCGCCGTTTTTGAGAAAAAGATAGTGGACGGGTGGTCTGGATCACCCTGTATGTGGACTTATCAAGTATACGTTTGTTCGTTCTCCACTTCCGCACTCAGTCATGCCTTAATCCGCACACAAGCGCTATCTCTTGAGTGGCCACAAACTAAAACGCATGGCATCACCAAACTGACATAATATTGAGTTACACGCTTCAAATCTCAAATTAAATTGAATAATATAGTTTTCTGGTGTTTCAATGCATATTATATCAAAAAATATACATTCAAGACTTAAAAAAAAAATTAGACACAGCTCGCAAAAGGTCCTGGTTTATTTATGTAACGATTTGATACATTGACTACCTCCGAGTTACACGTCACCTCACTGACATTTTCACTGTTTAGCACGTTGAAAAAAAGGTTTTGAACCTTTTTTTGAAAAAGGCACTACCTTTTAGTTGTAAGAAAATAACGTATGGTGCTTGACAGTTCTTAGACAGTATATTACCGCCATGACCACTTCTCCGCGACAATCACAACAAAACCTCAGGAAAACCATTAGAAACTTTACAAGAAATTTTTAATCGCATTTATCTTATAATTCACTGTAACATCCAAAATTTGTTATGACTTGTCAAAAATTTGAAACAATGTAGAAGTATTCATTAAGTAACGACAATAAATTTTAGACTTTTCTTTTGTTTTCACAAAGTTAAAAAAAGAAACCTTGTAAGTGCAAAACTTTGAAAGAAACAAAGTGGGAAGTACTAATTTTTTTGGCTACCAGAAGCAGGGGGAGGGGTAGGGGTGGGTAAGGTTGCCCCCTCTCTCTCAAATTCAAGTATACTTTTAGGGGTAATAATGTTTCTTAAATGTAACTTCCACAAAATCTCAAAAAAGATACATAATGTGTTTATAATGAGAGGCTCCTACATTTGAGGGGACTGGGAAGAGGAGAAGGAGGTCTAGAGGGGGAGGAGGGAGGCAGCTTATGGGTGGAAAGAGACTTTGGGACCTCGGTTGTCGAAAACGAAGTTTGAAAATCATAAAATTCTTCAAAAAACAGAGACAAAAGCATCGCAGCTATCAAATAACAGCATACTCTCAATACGGGCCTTGCAGGCTCGGGTTAGTCATTCAAGGGATAGACATGAAAAAAAATTGCTGTACCTAAAAAAATTTTTTTTTTTTTTTCAAGAATGTTTTTAAGGGTTTTTGTAGAGCTATTTGTGAAGGACAGACTTCTCGGACAATTACAGCTGCAGTGACGCTAAAAATAAGGCCTTGTCTCGACCGCTCAACTGTTGAGGGTATTTTGTACAACTGTAGAAGGAAGAAGGTGTTGTAAAAATGTTTCATTTATTAGTGAAACTTTCAAGGTCAGAAACCTGGAACCTCGAACAGTTGTTTACCTTTGTGTTCTGAATTGATAAACGCTGATTACACGTGAAGCAGGAGATTACTAGGGGTGTTTTATTTCTGAGCGGTTATTATTTAGAAATATTTGTCTAAATTTCAGTATCAATTTTGTATTTTAGTTATCACTACAGCAGGAAAATAAAATTTTATCGAATATATTTTCTTTTTATCCATATCTGTGTTATGTTATTGCTTTTGGTTATTCCTGGTCCAAATAATGCACAATATTCACTTCCCGTTGATTAATATCAGTTCAATTACCTCCGTTGACATCGTTTAACCTAAAAAAATTAATGTTGTTCAAATATTCTTGCCTAAAAGTTCCAGGAACACATGCGTGTGCCTCGAGACAGGGAACTATGGTTGGCACAACAAACTCGCGACAGTTGCACCAAATTCCCTCAACAGTTGCGCTGTCGAGACAAGGCTTCAGAAGCCACCGGGCCTCGTAGACCCGGTTAGTCATCTAGGGGTTAAAGTCCTTGTCTAACTTCACTGAGTACTAACCAATCCTATCCTAAAAAAATTGGCTTATTAATATTCAAAATGATCAAATTTCCATTAAAATAGCGAAAATTCGAGAGTCAACGTCAAATTCCCTGGGTTTTCCCAGTAGTGGAAACCCTTCACTTTTCTTGGAGAATTTTGGTAAAGGACTTTCCCGTTCATTTTGATGTTCCACAGAAAAATCCCCTAAAGTTAGTCTCCACTTAGTTGGTACACTCTGTGAACAAAAAAATTTTTATAACTCTGCACGTATTCTCAAGCCATGAAAGAACAGCTATAAAACCAAAACAGAAGCATAAGTGTCTCCCACGAGGCTTTAAATGATTTTTCAAATGTTTCATACAGCTTCTCGTTTTGCTTCTTTCATGTGTACCACGAAATCTTACTAAACTTAAAATAAAAAATGAAAAACAGCATGGATTCATACCAATTGACGATTCTCAGGTTTCATAAGGTAGGAGGCAAACTGTAGAGCATCTGCTTTGAAATCAGCTCTTTGACACTCAATCACAGCTGAGGTGAGAATTTGGACAGTATCTATGGATAAATGGTACAATGGTGGTGGATCAATGTAGTCGTTTGAGAGATTTCACAAAAAAGACATTTAAAAAAATTATAGAAGGGAAAAAAATAGTTTAGAACTTACAGATATTTACTTAGGGTCCAGGATATTTGAATAAATTATTTCACATGACGAGTGTTAAATGTTTTAAATGAAATTGTTTAGGAGAGGTTGATTGCTACTTCAATATTTAGAAGATATGCTTGAACCGAGATAGAACCAAAGTGATTCTTTTTGGGAACATGATCCCTATTAAAACTCCCCAAATTCTGCAAAATGCAGTGAAGTCAGTTTCCTCAGAACAAGTAAGAATCGATACTTCAATTAATTGCAAAGCACAGACCGAGCACCTCTTTAAAAAGCTGGTGCAATTGATGTAAATTATGAAACATTTTTTGGGAACTGTCTCTTAAGACGGCGTGGCAGACAAGCTTCTGTCCAAAGAATACTTTCAAAGGGAAATCCAGCAGAAGGACAGAAGAGCTTGAAAAACACTCACGAGGGTGTTGTTTCTAAGAGGTCATTACTGTGATTACGATGTTACCTTAATTCCATACAGGGTGATCCAAAAGTCCCTTCCACCCCCTCTAACTTTTTACCTAATTGAGGTAAAGATTTGAAACTTGGGGGATATTCCTAGGTCAAAGGAAGCTACTTTTTGGCCCCTCTAAAATTTTCAGGGGGGCCCCCCTTGGGGGGCAACGGCCCCCAACTTTTAATTTTCAAATGGGAAGACCCCCTTTGTGATAGCTCGTTCGAAAGAGCATAAAAAGAGAAAACTTTTCGCGCAAACCCGAAGTTAATATCTCAAACCGTTTCAAAATGGCGGCCGGTTAAAGTTCAAAATGGCCGAAAATTCACACCGGTTATTTGTCGATGGATTCGCAAGAAAATCGGTATGTAGGGGTATGTTGACACGAGAAAAACGAATTTGACGTTAGATTTTCAAAAAAACCGAAATTTCCAAAATGGCCGCCGGTTAAAGTTTAAAATGGCCGAAAATTGTCAACTCGGTTTTTTCCTGATGGATTTGCCTAAAACCTGGAATTTGAGAGTATTTTGGCATAAGATAAACAAATTTGAACTTAGATTTCTAAAAAAATCAATTTTTGGTCATTTTGAACTTTAACCGGCGGCCATTTTGGAAATCTCGGTTTTTTTGAAAATCTAACGTCAAATTCGTTTTTCTCGTGTCAAAATACCCCTACATACCGATTTTCGCGCGAATCCATCGACAAATAACCGGTGTGAATTTTCGGCCATTTTGAACTTTAACCGGCCGCCATTTTGAAACGGTTTGAGGTATTGACTTCGGGTTTGCGCGAAAAGTTTTCTCTTTTTATGCTCTTTCGAACGAGCTATCACAAAGGGGGTCTTCCTATTTGAAAATTAAAAGTCGGGGGCCGTTGCCTCCCTAAGGAGCCCCCCTTGAAAATTTTAGGGGGGCCAAAAAGTAGCTTCCTTTGACCTAGGAATATTCCCCAAGTTTCAAATCTTTACCTCAATTAGGTAAAAAGTTAGAGGGGGTGGAAGGGACTTTTGGATCACCCTGTATACTTAACCTTTGCCGGATTCCCTACACTCAGGAACGTTGAACAACCAGCAGTCACTGAGTTTGTCTAAAAAGCAGCTCATTTGGCAATTAAAATATTACAGTGTATTAAAGTTGCGCAGCAGTCTCAGTTTGGAGCACACCAAAGGATTTTAACTACTATCTTCAGTTCTAAGCGAAATTACTTCTTCAGTTGATGAAGTTCCCCCAATTTCACTTGACTTCTTGAACGAGACAAAAATCGGTTAGAGCCCTCACTTATAAACTTCGACCTCACACTTTGTAGTAGGTTGAGGTGCAAAACATTAGAAGCCCCTGCAGGGTGCAATAGGCAGAAGGTCCTCAGAATTCATTGATTCTTCCCGATTTCAACCCGGAGTATGTTCTCATCAATGTAGGTATTAGGTATTAGGACAACCTTAGTAAAATAGAGATGGTAACGAAAAATCGGAAACAGCAAATTTATGTAGGTCTTGATATGGGTGTTTCTGTTGGAAGTACTTACGAGATGGAAACTTAGAGATATTGTCAGCAACTTTCATCAAAAGTAGGGCTGCATTATGGTGATCATTCCTTCGGACATGAATTTTAATTAAAGCGTAAGAGTGAAGTAAATGTAAACATTTGAGAAGTTCAAAACTAATTTTCAGGCCATTCAAACGTAACTCTTGACAAATTGAAAATAGAACATCACGAGCGCTCCGATAATTGCCTGCAAAAAAATTAGAATGAAAAAACTAAAAACGAAATACAACTCACATCACTTAATTTTTTTAATTAAGCATAAAAACATGAACATTAAAGATATGAAGAGGTTTTTACCTCCCAGACACTTCCTCCTTACACTGATTTTACCAAACCCTTCAAAGTCTCTTTTGTCAACAAAAAAAAGTTTTATTGATGCTCAATCTTCTTATTCTTCGTGAGTCTCGGCTCTTGTAGGTACAAGAGACTTTTCATTTTAAGGAACTGAAGAAAACGTGCATCTTTCACCCAAGAAGGCATTGAGATAGGGTTTTTGGGCTGGTAGCTTTGCTAGATGATCGTTCGAACTTGACCTGATGCATTTTTGATTCTTAGACCTAAGAATCGTGTAACTGTTTGATATGTGATTATGAAAGGATAAGCCAGATGGTACATCAAAATCAAATGTAAGTTTGAAATGTTACTCTCCCTAGGCGACTTGGCGACCATCAATGCCACTTGGTAAAAAAGAACATATTTGCCAGAATTTGGGTTGATTTCATTCATTACTAATGGTATCGAAGGTCCACTTTATGATGAAGTTGTCATTTTTAGGTTTAGACTTCCTTCGATTTTGAACGAAAAACCTTATCTTACGCTGAAATCATGCGTTTACATGAAAAATGCTAGATACTTAAAGTTAGGGTAGGCGAAATTTTGTTTATGAAAAACATTATTTTAAACGACAAAAATCAAATAAAACTGAAAGAACTCATCTCAGTATTTTTTTTTTCCCTCGGAATTTCTGAGGCCTTGCAATGTACCGGTATAAATGACTTATTTCTTACCAAAATGAGTCGGAAAAGGTTATGATTGAACTGTAGAAAAGTGCTGAGGACACAGACGTCATTGGAACCTCCACAGTTTCAAAAAAAGGTCCCATTTTTTGCATTCTTCAAAAAATTATACTGCTCCCTTACAGCCATCGGTTAGCTAACTTGACATGAGCCTGACTTGGTGCGGAAAGGTTACCTCATGAATGGCTTTAAGGAAGGGGAGAGGGGTCTAAAAGTCGATCAAAATAGATCACACAATATATGAATGGACCTTAAGGTATTAACAGATGTGCAAGTGAATTCACTTTATAGGTTAGAATACCTGTAAAGGAAATGTATTGACATGTCGAAACATGGAGCTCTTGGGGCCCAAAGAGGCAACCAAACTTTGAACACAAACTAGGTATCCAGAATGATTTATAATTTATTTTATTTATTTATTTCACAATTTTCGGGCTAAAAACCCAAACAAACAAAAGATACATCAAGAATTCAACAAGATGGCAAATATATAACGAAGAATACAATAAAAAAAAACATAGTTTGAACATAACTCAACAGACCATCAAGAGCAATGATTATTACAATTGTCACGATTCGTCATTTATAAAGCATGTATTTCACATGGTTTTTGCACTAATTTTCTCACTTTGCAAGAAGGACGCTCATTCATCAACATTCTTGGCCGTCTTTTTTCGATATTGGAACCTAAAGACTGGTAGCGGCAGTTTGATAATATTTTTCATAAAGGAAATGTGGCTGCGCTTTAGGGCCCTAAGAGCTCTATGTTTTGATGTGTCCGTACACTCCTTTTATAGGTACTCTAATCTTAAGTGAGTTGACGGGCACAACTGTTAATACGTAAAGATCCATTCATGTATTGCAGAAGCTACCTATTCTGTTTAACTTTTAGACCCCTCTTTCCTTCCTTAAAGCCATCTGTGAGCGAACCTTTCGGCATCCTTTTAAATTACATGAGCCTAACTTGACACCCCCCTCCCTTTCCCAATTAATTATCCCCAAAATAACGCAGAAAACCTGGGAAATTGCTGAAATAAAAAATGTTTAATGGAAAATATTATTATGTCTAGAAGTGGAGGGTTCATATAAACCTGGGCCCGACCCCCACCTCTTTCCCCATGTGACCTCTTCAGGCAATCTCAGACCCCGCTCCCCAAAAGGGCTTATACAATACTTGGACGATTTAATATTAGTGTCCTGCTTTTAGAGCCGGATACCTTTTTGAGGAATGTGCAAAACTGAGACCTTCTTGTGAAACTGTGGAGGTTCTGATGACATTTGTATCCTTAGCACTTGTCAACAGTTCATTTACACCCTTTTCCGATTTTATTTTGGTAAAAACTGAGTCATTTATACCGTAATTCTTATAATCATTTATAATTCTGAGTATAAGAAATAAAAAAATAAATAAATGAATAAATATTGGGGCGTGTTTTTCAGTTAATTTGATTTCTTTATGTTCACAATAATGTTTTTCTTAGAAAAAATTTCACGCTTTACAACTTAAGTTATTTGACGTTTTTCGCATAAAAATTTATCGAACACATCATTTCAGAATAATATCAGGTTATTTGTACAAAATCGAAGGAAGTCTTAAACTTAAAATCACAATTTCACCATACAATTGACCTTGGGCACCATTACTCTATGTAAAGCTGCTGTTAACACTCACTCTGGCCCCCCTCCCCCCACCTAGAGAAAAATTGGCCGAAGCGATTTCCTTTCAACTTGGTACATCGTGGTTGTCGTGAGGAGTTGATCGAAATTATTCCGATTCCAATCCGCTACCTAGGACGCCCGCAACAGCGAAAAGCTGTTTCTCTCTATAGTAAAGCATTGGGGATACGCGGTTGTTTACGCGCACCTCGCCGAACAGGTTCAATCCCGTCGCGTGACGTCACAGCCTTATAGACGTAATTTAAGGTTTCGGGAGTTATTTTTCGACGAATTTTTGTGATACTAAAAGTCAGGGGGTATTTTTCAA
Organism: Bemisia tabaci; assembly: GCF_918797505.1. Classification (NCBI taxonomy): domain Eukaryota; kingdom Metazoa; phylum Arthropoda; class Insecta; order Hemiptera; family Aleyrodidae; genus Bemisia; species Bemisia tabaci. Next base: position 89,749,233 of record NC_092793.1, on the reverse strand, counting down.
CAGGGAACTCGAATTTTTGGTCGGATTTTTAAAATTTCAAAATCCAAGATGGCGGCCGTGGCCTAAAATGCTAAGTCGACTCCTGTTCGATTGATTTTCATGATCATTTTTGTGGTACTAAGAGTTAGGGGGTATTTTTCGACGGGGAACTTGAATTTTTGGTCAGATTTTCAACATTTCAAAATCCAAGATGGCGGTCCCGCACCAAAATGCGGTCCCGGCTCCTGGAACATCAATTTCTGTAAAACTTGGTGAAAAAGCAGATTAAGACAAAGATGTCTTCTCATCAATGTTAAAAACTATGCATGGCGATGGCCGCCCAGTCATATCAGTTTTTATTTGGCTTCGGAAGTTACAATCGAAAACATGAGCGCGGATCGCTAAAAGACAAGCGCTCTCACAGGCTGATTGACGGTTGAGGTTGTGTGCATCAGGCTGCGTCGGGTCGTAGCCGCTGCTGCACTACTTATCAGCTTGCTGCTATGCTCATCTGTTATGTGGGATAATGATTGCAATGGCCATATTCCACTTTTTTCTGTAGACTAATTTTTTTTCTTTTAATTTGTTAAAGAATTGTATGAAGTCGTGACGGAAACAGTGTCTGAGATCGAGTCTGAAATCGAAAATTTAAGTTCAGCTGAAGTGGACAATTTGTCTGTGTCTCATGACCTGCACAACACCATGTTTGATGGAAGAATGTGTAATATTTCAAGTGGCAATAAGCCACCTCTGACTTGTTTTTTGTGTGGCGATAGACCCATTCAAATGAATAATATTTCAGGAGTGCAGAAGAGCCCTTTGTGAAATTTGGAGTCTTTAAAGTATAGAATTTCTCCCTTACATCATCAGATCAGGACTTTTGAGTGCCTGTTACACATCGCGTACAAACAAGACTTCAAAAAGTGGCGTGCAAAAATAGGAGAGGAAAAGTTTTTGAAAAAAAAAACCCCCCGAACAAAATGGTTCCAAAACAAAAAGGGTCAGTTAGGATGGAGAGTGGACATATTGAAGTGAACTTGTTCCCCTGGTTGAACTTACCTGTGGTTTTCGCGAGAGGGGAGAAGATGGGGGGGGGGGATTTCTGAATAAAGAAGTATCCCAATTTCAGGATTAATACATTTTTTCAATGAAAAAAGCCAAATGACACGCTCCCTAAATCTCCACCATAATCACGCTAGTCTATTTATCAAATGGATTAAAACAGAGATTTGGCAGCCACTTTTTTTTGCAGAATCTTTGCTATGAACCAAAGATTGAACATAAAATTGAATTTCTTGTCCCAAAACGACTTCGAGTGCCAATTTTGGAGAAGATTCGGCGATATTATATGGTCCGATAAGCGAATGTCCCGTTTTGACATCTTTTCGTCCCAGTGTGTAGTGCCTAACAGCTTAACACAATGTTGGTGCTAGTATACCATTATGTATGATTTGCACCTTTCGACGTTGAGATAAAGATACATACTTGACATGAGAAAAAATTACCATTTACACGCTCATTATCAGCAATGATGATAGCTGTTTCGGTGGCTTCCTTAAACTGAGATCTTGCAAGATAAAGTCGGTATATATTCCTTGGGTCCTGGAATGAAGAGACCAAATTGAATTAAGAGAAATGCACACGTTAAAAGTGAAAATTGTTGTGGTTGAGAAAAAGAAGGGTGCGTAAGGAGTGTCAGTCTCCACCTAATATAGTGAAGATGAAAAATGCAAAATCTTCACCAACAATTAATAATTAAACCTTTAAGGACGAATTCTTAAGCCGACGTTGATTCGAGAATTTACAATAAGTCTAGGGGCCATGAAGTCACTTTCACGTGCCACCCTGAAACTTTCAGTGTACTTTTCGAGTCCCTGGGACATCTTTTTCCAGCAATCAAAATGCCCGTATCCCATGGCAACATATTCAAAATGGCCGCCATGTCCAAAATCGTAGGTCCGGAGGTACTCTCGGATATCAACGATTTACTCGAAGATTTACACAGATACACAAAATTGTCAAAGGATCAAAAGTGCTCTGCACTAACAATACATTGAGTTTGGACCTCTGAGCCCCTTATTTTGAGAAAAAAATTACATTTTTCCCATTTCGGAAATCCAAAAGGTTCGAAAAATTTACATGAGCATTGCCATGACCCCAATGCAATGTTACACCTTAAACAGTTATTTCAGCCACCATATTAGATTTAGCTCTTACCCTAATGTTGAGAATAATTTCTGACAATACATTCGGATTTTACGACTAGAAATGCATAAGAATCAACACCTTCATAGCATATTTCCGGCAGAAATTTGTTTTACTCTGAAAGGGTGATTTGGGCCGCCGCATTGGATTTAAACCTTACCCTGATGCTTAGGATCATTTCAACCTTCAGATTCAACTTCAACGACCGAAAATACTTAAGTGGTCTGTCCGGAAAGTATCAGGACTTTTTAGATTTTGAGAAATCGAGCTTCCTTATGACATTGTGGCTTTAATCTCCTTCGAAGTACTCTCCGTAAGACACAATGCACTTGTTCCAGCGATTTTTGAGCTTTTCAAAACAGTCCAAAAAGCTCTCCTTTGGGATATCCTTCAGCGCTCTCGTCGTACTCTCTTTGATGTCATTGATGGAGTCAAATCGAGTCCCTTCCATTGGAGATATCAGCTTTGGGAACAGCCAGAAGTCGCAAGGAGCTGAGTCTGGACTGTATGGAGGATGTGGAACCAGAGAAATACCGTGCTTTGACAGAAACTGTTGCACAAGACAGGAGGAATGAGCCGGAGCGTTGGCACAAATTTCGCTGCCACTCTACGGAGCCCGAGTTTTTCAGTTGAAATTTCCGTAACGATGGTCTTCGGGATATTTAGCTGCTCTTCCAGTTCCCGCACGGTTAACCGACTGTCTTGGGCAATAGCTTCCCGAACTTTTTCCACGTTATCGGGAGAATTCGTCGACGAAGGTCTCCCGGACCGCGGATCACTAGCGACTGTTTCACGACCCGATTTAAAACGATTATACCACTCATAAATATTGCTTTTGCTCATAAAATCAGTGCCGAAAGCTTTCCGAATCATTTCCATGGTCTCCTTGGCAGTATTTTCCAGATTAAAGCAAAATTTAATACAAATTCTATGATCTTTACGCTCGGTCATTTCACGAAAAAAAAAAAAACCGCGATGATAGCACTTGACACACACACTTTGATCAGTTGATTGCAATCGACTGATTAAAGGTGTGAAAGCCCAATTGTGTGGCTGCATTGGTGAGGACATGGGCAAAGCCCATCCCAGGTTTCAGCTCAATATCTGGATTACATTCCGAGATAATCAAAAAGTCCTGATCCTTTCCGGACAGACCACGTAAAAGTCCACACCTAACATGGCATATCTGTAACAGAGATTTCTGAGGATACCCTGAAAGTTTCAGGTTGGCACGTGAGTGTGACTTAGTGGCTCCTAGACTATATTTTACAGTTTGAAAAATAGAAGCACTCTGATGAAAATCTGTTGAAGAGAAATATTATCACATATCAAAATGAGACACTCTATGAATAAAACCTAGGAGAGGCTCTGATAAGTTTTAGCATTGATGATGAGCAATGGGCTTTGCAGATTTTCATGTCTTCTGTAAGTCTCTTAGAAGTTTTATTAATACATCTTACAACGTTTCACAATGGCATTTAACTCGCCTCTTCCATTTTGAGGAAGGACTTGTCTGGTATTTCTTAGTTTGGCAATGAAGACTTGATGCTTCGACCAGTATGCTTCAAGGGTAACTCTTCATGCCTTTGGAGGAGATGACAACCAATCCTCTTAGGATTTTGAGTAAGAGAGAATATTATGCATAGAGATCCTCTTAAGCAGTGAGGGCTGTGCATTGAGGATTTAGAATTACTGCTGTCTATGCTACTCTTGTGGTAGTAGGAGTGGTGGTGGTGGTAGTAGTAGTAATGGTAGAAGTAGAGATGGTAGTATTAGTGAAGGTGGTAATAGTAGTGGAGATGGTGTTAGTAGTGGAGGTGGTAGTAGTATAGTGGTAGTGATGGTCGTAGTAGTAGTAATAGTAATGGTAGTGATAGTAGTAATATTGGTGGTATTGGCAGTAGTAGTAATAGTAGTGGTAGTGATAGTAGTGGTGATAGTAGTGGCAATGATAGTGGTGGTGATAGTAGTAGTGGTAATAGTAGTAGCAGTGGCAGTAGCAGTGGTAGTGGTACAGGTGGTGGTAGTGATCAACTACGTCTACCTTACACTTGAAAACTGCTGAAAATAAACTATAGAATTAGTTTGCGAGATTGGTTGTTTTTGTAGGTCTCTTTTTGGGCGATCCTGAATGCGGATCATTGTAGAAATGGTACTTGCAGACGTGCTAAATTTGAAAAAGAACAATACAAACTGGGCGAATAGTGCTTTAAGGAGTGGGTATTGAGCATTTCTGGTGTGCTTGACGTGATTTTTGTGCGATTTTCCAAATGAAGAGTGTCCTCTGTTGAACGTACCTCTTGTTTGCATTAGACCAACTGGGTATTTTCTAGGCATTTTGCAAGCTGATTTTAAATTGCTAACTGTAGCAAGCTAATAATTGAAAATTAGGTGTGACACATACAAAACGTTACTAACGAATGTTTTGAATTCATACCCTTGGAATCCCATCAAGATGTCCGAGGAGTAAGTTAATTAACTGATTGGACATAGCATTACTGTCAGTTCTGCTCACTACCTCAATTGCATAGGATAATGATTCAGGATTTTTTGAATCATTTTTTGCAGCTTGAATGAGCAACTTAAATGCCTGTAAACAAGAAATGGAAAAATATTTATTGATTGCCAATCCTGCTTGAAGAAATCTCGTATTGAAGATATTTTTGACGCATTTTCCACTTATGTAAGGATACAAAAAGTAAGACAAAGCTCGAATAACATCTTTGAATTTTTGGTGCAAAAATGGCTAAAAGCGCCAGACATTATTTCATCATTTAGTTGAGACTGTAATTTACTTGTAAGGTAATCACACAAAATCTTCAAGCCAACGTTATCAAATCAAAAGATTCGGTCTTTAATAATTTCATCAACTGCAGAAACTTCATGGACAGTGGCGTAGTAATTTTTGCCATTTCCATTCTGAAATAATATCTTTAATTCTTCAGATTAAACTATGCGGATACCAGAGGAGCCTGCATCCCTACACCCCCCCCCCCCCCCGGAAATCTACTCCATGTAAAAAAGTAAGTAAGTTTAAAAAAGTAAGTGCGTGACACTTCTTCCACCTTTGATATTGTATTTTCATCTATTTTTTGCTATGAGACCGTTCATAAAATGTGCACTGCTAGGTTCGGATTCTTCAGCCCTCCTCCCTCTGTGGCGCTTTTGTGACAGAGGCCCCTGCCCATTGACAAAAAGAGACAAAATGACATAACTCTCGCCTTGACCCTCCCTCCTCCCTGACCTTAGAGCATTACATATATTATGAGCAGCCCCTAAGAGCAGCTTAAAACTGCTTCTTGAACGAGTCAATTTTTCAAAATTTTCCCAAAGAGACTTTCGGAACCTTCTTTGGGGCTTAGGGTATCCAGAAAGTGCCCCTGTGCCTTCCTTTAAAATTGAGAAAGCCCGGGGACCCCACGGCTCCGTTGAAGGAAAGTTATATGAAAAGTGAATGTACATCTCCGATCTCTTCGGCATCTTCAAGTAGGGTAAAAATACTATGTTTTTAGCCAAAAATCGAAATGTGTTGCTCGAGCTCCTCGAAAAATATATCGACTTTTCGGTTTCTTTCTCAAAAAAATCACAAAATCGAAGAGATTTCAATTATTTACAGGGACAAATCTTATCGCAAACTAAAATCCAAATATACCGTTAAGAAGCTCTTGCTTTCAGCTTTTTAACGGTCTATAGATTTTGTAATTTGGAGCAACTGGCCGTCTATAAAGGGAATTATACTGCAATCATTTTAAGGAATTTTCCGCCAACTCGGACGGCCGGTTCCCTTGAATGTACCTCTTCTATTTTTGAAATTAAGAAATAAAATATGTACACCGTTAGTAAGACCACACTCTCAGCTTTCTATCGGTATAATAATTTTTGAATTTTGAGTAACTTAACGCCGGCACATAGGAATTTTTCGAAACCATGTCCAAAAACGCGGAAATCCGGGTGGCTCCAGTCAAAGTCAGTTTCTCGCCGCCCAAATGCACCAAAATCAAAAACCAACATGTCGTTAGAAAGCTGAAATTGTCAGCTTTCGCATGGTAACTTGGTTTTTTGTAGTGTTAAAAAATCTTGATTAAAAATACGAATCTTTGTCGGAGATGAAACCTTTGTAATTTAGCAACTCTTTTTTGTGGGGAGGCATCTCTTAATTTTACCCCGTCATTTTTGGGGAGAGTTTGGTCACTCTGAACCTACCCTGAGAGACCTGTGTCTCAAATTACACGTTATGAATCACACCTGTCTCACAATCAGTGAAAATTCATGGTTGCCAAATTTGGCCATATATCATAGCTGTTCCAAAGAGCCTCGCCAAAAAGGGGTGTTTTCTAGCCCCTTTTTGGATAACCACGTTGGTCAACCAGACAAGGCTCAAATGAAAGCTTGTGGTAAGGCAAACTTCCGGGTAAAGTTTTGACTTGAAGTGACACTTCGTTTCGGCTGTACAGCGTTTCCAATTTTTCATTTTTATATGCTAAAATCAAGGAATTCTGGACTATTAGTCCAGTGCATCATGGTTACATAGACTTGCACATCAGTCTACAGACTAAATACGACCCTGAGATTGTATGGAAACGCAATTAAAGGCTATTGTGAACTTTAATTTTTCCCCCATCATTTTTGGGGAGACCGATGTGCAAGTCTATGTAACCATGATGCACTGGACTAATAGTCCAGAATTCCTTGATTTTAGCATATAAAAATGAAAAATTGGAAACGCTGTACAGCCGAAACGAAGTGTCACTTCAAGTCAAAACTTTACCCGGAAGTTTGCCTTACCACAAGCTTTCATTTGAGCCTTGTCTGGTTGACCAACGTGGTTATCCAAAAAGGGGCTAGAAAACACCCCTTTTTGGCGAGGCTCTTTGGAACAGCTATGATATATGGCCAAATTTGGCAACCATGAATTTTCACTGATTGTGAGACAGGTGTGATTCATAACGTGTAATTTGAGACACAGGTCTCTCAGGGTAGGTTCAGAGTGACCAAACTCTCCCCAAAAATGACGGGGTAAAATTAAGAGATGCCTCCCCACAAAAAAGAGTTGCTAAATTACAAAGGTTTCATCTCCGACAAAGATTCGTATTTTTAATCAAGATTTTTTAACACTACAAAAAACCAAGTTACCATGCGAAAGCTGACAATTTCAGCTTTCTAACGACATGTTGGTTTTTGATTTTGGTGCATTTGGGCGGCGAGAAACTGACTTTGACTGGAGCCACCCGGATTTCCGCGTTTTTGGACATGGTTTCGAAAAATTCCTATGTGCCGGCGTTAAGTTACTCAAAATTCAAAAATTATTATACCGATAGAAAGCTGAGAGTGTGGTCTTACTAACGGTGTACATATTTTATTTCTTAATTTCAAAAATAGAAGAGGTACATTCAAGGGAACCGGCCGTCCGAGTTGGCGGAAAATTCCTTAAAATGATTGCAGTATAATTCCCTTTATAGACGGCCAGTTGCTCCAAATTACAAAATCTATAGACCGTTAAAAAGCTGAAAGCAAGAGCTTCTTAACGGTATATTTGGATTTTAGTTTGCGATAAGATTTGTCCCTGTAAATAATTGAAATCTCTTCGATTTTGTGATTTTTTTGAGAAAGAAACCGAAAAGTCGATATATTTTTCGAAGAGCTCGAGCAACACATTTCGATTTTTGGCTAAAAACATAGTATTTTTACCCTACTTGAAGATGCCGAAGAGATCGGAGATGTACATTCACTTTTCATATAACTTTCCATCAACGGAGCTGTGGCCCTTCAGAAGAGAGTTTCTATGTGCCCCCCAACCATCCTTGATATCCTTTCTGCCCCCTAACCATCCTTGATATCCTTTCTACCCCCTAACTTGATATCCTTTCTGCTCCCTCCCCTTCCTAAAGTTCCTAGTTCTGCCTATAACACTGGACAGCGATTAGGCTAGATATCTTAATACCACTGTTTGTTCCACAGATGCGGTTGGAAACACGAATGTTTTAAGCAGATGGGTGGGAAAATACCAATCAGTTGTATACTGAATAAGTCCATTGAGGCAGAGTCACCATACCTCCGACTTAAAAATTGACATTGAGTCGCAAGCATGGACCTGAATAACCCCTAGAACTTCTGTGGACGCCATTTTTCGGGATATAAAATTTAAAATATGTATGGACTATGTTATAAGTTTACTTTTTTTCAGAAAATAATTAACCCATTGACTGAAAGCGACGAGTGGGACTCGTCCGCGCTGCGTTGGGCCGGATCTGAGGCGACGAGTCCCACTCGACCTGAGACTTGGCAACATTATTTGCGTTGTTTTGGGTGTCTCCCGATAGAGAGCGCCACTTGGCAACATTAATTGTGTTGTTTTGGGTGTCTCCTGAAAGGAGCGCCATATATTTTCTCGATCTGGTCCACTATTTCCCCGATTATATGGTAATTTTCAAGTTTAGAAAATAGCCCTAATTTTTATTTACGCTTGGAATTTTCTAGTTTTTCCTTGAGGTTACGCTTTCTATTTTATTTGTTTTTCACTGGTTGCAGTTTTATTTTTTGTACTCAATCTTATAATATAAGTAATCTGCCTTTCCTCTTGGGTTTGCAAACCCCTTTCTCTTGTTGCATGCTGTTTTTTGTCAAAAATACATGATTTTCCCTAATTTTCCACTTTTTTTTTCAATTTTTCCTCACACATTTCAACAACACAAATGTATAAAAATGGAAATCCTTTTCATCAACCAGTCAATTTTTCTCTCTTCACAGTCTGGTAATAAGTAACTAATTAAATTTTTTTGAGTTAGTGGCTCTACAAGTCCCGAAAATCTGATTTTATAGGGTAAAGGTGAAATTAGCAAATCAGGGCCAAAATTAAATACTCATTCTGGGCGCAGAAACCCAAAATTAATTAATCAGTCAATGGGTTAATGGCACTCTTCAAAAATGCAAAATTTTATATTTTCCAAATTGTAATTTTCTTATTAAGAATGCACGATTTGTGGCACTACTGAGCCGTGTGTGCTTTGATTGGCAAAATGTTCAGCAAGGAATCTTCTGACAATGCAGAATCCAGATGAAACATTGCCACATTCCTAACACAACTTCTTCATTTCTTCCACCTAATGACAATTTATGATGCATTATGGATACTTGAAAACTTTTTTGCAGCCTGTTACTTACTTTAGGGTAGTCTTTGCACAGAAAGTAATACTTTCCAGCTAAAAAATATTGATTTTGAGATTCAAAAGTCACTGCTAGACTGTGATACTCGTCACTAATTTTATCATCATCACCCTCTGCGGTTAGAATTTCACCATAAAGCTCCAGTTGATTATTTGCTCTGGCAATTTGAAATGCTTCTTTATAACACTGAGAGACAATGAGGAAGCGAATTGCGGAGGTAATATTGCCCTGAGTCTGAAAAAATCTGAAAAATATTAATTACAAGCATTTATTACTGAACAGAACTTAGCTAAAAATTCTTCTTATCTAATCTTATCTTTTATGTCTTTAAAGAGATTTCATAAAATTTTACGATTTTCTTTTTCATGGCATTGATTAACACTGCCTCCTCCCAGGATCGCAGGAGGTTGAACAGTCTACAAGTGAGCTCAACTCGTACTCTAATTCGTTGGGAAGAAAAAACGCTGCCGAAAAAGGCCCATACAAGGTGATTTCCATAAACCGCTCGAGGACAAAGGATACATAAACGGCACTTTTTTAAGTCACTTTAGAACCACAAAAGCTTAACAAAGAGCCTTCAAAAGTGTTTAAAAACTATTTTTCAAATATTTATAATTACATCTAGGCGAATAAACCATGTCTAGACAGAAATCCTCGGTTTTCCGCAAATTTTTTTTAAAATCTTCCTTACATGTACTTAATATGGAGCGTCTTTGCATTTTTAATATGCGAGATCACACTATCAAAGGAGTGATGTGCTTCGAAGGCCTGAAAAGGTTCTTGCTTCAAATCTCTTTTGGATTTTCACAGCTTCTTCTCGAAGCTCCAGTGATCAAAATTATTTTTTAAAAAAAATACCTCAATACTTAATACATCTAAGACATCTATCCCGAACGGCGACATCTATCCTGCTTTAGAAACTGAATGTGTGAACTGTGGCTTAGGGGAAAAATTGCTTGAAGACTTTGACAAAAAAGACTTTGGCAATTTTTCAAATTTTTAGTTCTCAGCAGAAATTCTCTCTAAAGTGTATAAAACTGTTTTCTCTTCTAGATGCACTAAAGTTAAGTTAAACTGATGAAATATGAAAAGCTCAGGGCTCAAACTTTTGGTATGTATAATTGACTACAATTATAAAAGTGTCTCAATAGGATATAGTCGGTTGGCTTAGGGTCAAATATCACCGAAATATTTCGAATTAGGCTACCAGCATGAAACTTGGTGAAAATGTAGTTTAAGGTACCTAGAATGAAAATCCGTCGGGACCCAAGCTGGATCTCTCATGGTTCCCCGTATTTTGGCCGCCATTTGCCAAGATGGCTGCTATAAGCTGATTTCCATTATTATCTCATATTTCAGGCGTTCTAACTTACCTATTGACATGAAATTTGGCAGGTTGTATACTTGAGTGTGTCTAGAATGAGGAAAAATTGACATTTGAGTCCAGTCGGCCATTTTGCCCTTGCTATTGGCCGCCATTTTGAAAATTAGCGGTTCAGCGCCGTTTCTTATATTTTTGCGGCTAATGAGATGTATGAAATTTGGCAGAAATACGCATAAACATTTTGAGAACAAAAATCTATCGAGACCCAAGTTCAGTCGGTCATCTTTATCCTGGCTAATGGCCGCCCTTTTGGAAATTAACAGCCCAGTCCTGCTTCTCCGCGGTTTCTCAGATTTACGCGGCTGTTTTGCAGCTGGACACTTGAACTTTGGCAGAAATATCCATAAGTGTGTTGCAAATAGAAATTCATCGAGATCCAAGTTTGGTCAGCCATTTTCCCGCCGAACTTGGCCGCCATCTTGGAAAAAAGCTATCCGCCTTGTTCCTCCGAGGTTTGTCGGATTTTCGTGGCGGTTTCGCAACTGTATGCATTAAACTTGTAATGAGCACATGTAAATATGTGAGGAATCAAAAAGAGGTTGTTCCATCCCCCATTAGATTTGGCCCCCTATCAAATATGATCCATCTTTTCAGGAGTGATACAGTAGCATGCGAGACGTTCAAATATGGCGGTCATTTTGACTTAGGCCCCCCCAGAGAGGGGGGGCGGGGGGTCAAAGACAAAACCTTCAACTGCCTATAACTTTTGAGCGAAAAATCGGATTGAGTTGAACTTTTTTTTAAATGAAAGATCTCAAAAAGATCTATCTGCTGATACCAGAAAAATTGAAAAAAAGTTAAATTTAATGCAAATTTTTAGCAATTTTTCGATTTTTTAGGAGACAAAATTTTCAATTTTGTCGTGTTTCGGCACCGCGCAATGACTCTACTAAAACAAAAACCAGTTTTTTAGATTCTACACTCAATTTCCTATAAGATGCAAAAAACCGCATCTTGGGGAAACGTTTAGATCGCGAGCTATGGCTTGTCAAAGGTAGCCCCGCGCTGTTCGCATATCCTCCACGCGTCTGCCACCGATCCTGTTGCCCCTCCTCCCCCATCCTAAATGCAAATTAACATTCTACTACCCAGCTTTCGTATATATCTGCGTTATAGGTACGTGAAAATCCAGCAAGTTCGTGATTTCCAGTGGAATTGATGCTTTATATCTCCCCCCCCCCCCCCCCCCACCCGGCCACTGTGCTCCAAATATTGTGCGAAAAAGAATTATAAACATTTTCTTGTTACATGTTTTTGCTGATGTAGCACCCTGTGACTACGAAATCGAATTGAGGTAATTTTTTATCCCACCTCCCAACCTCCTTGTGTAACCTGTGTGTATCCTTGTGTAACTGCTTTCAATTCACTTAATAAATTACTTTTTTTATACCTATTCTGTTCATTTTAGCGTGTAATCTAGAAAACAAATACCTCCAGTTAGACACAAGAAAAAACTATTACAACTTGTAGGCAGGGGCAAACTTCAGTGCCAGTGGCCGGGTGGGGGGGGGGGGGGGGGGGAGCGAAATAAAGTATCAATTCCACTGGAAATCACGAACTTGCTGGAATTTTCACGTACCTATAACGCAGATATATACGAAAGCTGGGTAGTAGAATGTTAATTTGCATTTAGGATGGGGGAGGAGGGGCAACAGGATCGGTGGCAGACGCGTGGAGGATATGCGAACAGCGCGGGGCTACCTTTGACAAGCCATAGCTCGCGATCTAAACGTTTCCCCAAGATGCGGTTTTTTGCATCTTATAGGAAATTGAGTGTAGAATCTAAAAAACTGGTTTTTGTTTTAGTAGAGTCATTGCGCGGTGCCGAAACACGACAAAATTGAAAATTTTGTCTCCTAAAAAATCGAAAAATTGCTAAAAATTTGCATTAAATTTAACTTTTTTTCAATTTTTCTGGTATCAGCAGATAGATCTTTTTGAGATCTTTCATTTAAAAAAAAGTTCAACTCAATCCGATTTTTCGCTCAAAAGTTATAGGCAGTTGAAGGTTTTGTCTTTGACCCCCCGCCCCCCCTCTCTGGGGGGGCCTAAGTCAAAATGACCGCCATATTTGAACGTCTCGCATGCTACTGTATCACTCCTGAAAAGATGGATCATATTTGATAGGGGGCCAAATCTAATGGGGGATGGAACAACCTCTTTTTGAGATTTAAATACAGTTAGCTTTAACCCAGTTAATGGCCGCCTCCTTGAGAATGAGCAGTCAACCTCTGTTTCGCCGAGGTATCTCGGACTTTCGTTGTCCTGTAGCAGCTGGATGTATGAAATTTGGCAGGAATACACTTGAATATAATTGGAAGTAAGAAACATCGAGACACGCGTTTGGGGATTACCAGATGAAATTTTATTTCAGAGAACATTCGAAAAACAGGAAAATTTAATAAATTTACTGTAACTTATAATTTCTCTAAAAAAAGTCCCTGTAGAGAAGTCTTGATATTTGATGAGATATACAGGGTTATCCAAAAGTCACCGACCACCCCTGTAACTTTTATCCAAATTGAGATAGAAGTTTGAAACTTTGGCAATGTTCCTCGGTCTAAAGTAGCAACTTTTTGGTCCTCCCAAAATTTTGGGGAGCGGCCCCCCCCCCTAAGGAGGGCGGGGGCTAACTTTTTTTTTTCAAATGCGGTCAAAATGGCGGCCTAGCGCGGGAAGTGGATATTTAGGCTGCTTATCGTTGGATTTGCATGAAACTTGGTATCCGGAGATATTAGGGCACGAAAAGAACGAATCTTTCATTGGATATTTGAAATTCCGACAAATTTCAAAATGGCGGCGGAAAAATGGCGGGATATCAGTTTTACGGCTTTTTACCGATGGATTCGCATGAAATTCGATATCCTGGTGGTTTTTGGCTGGATAAAAAGGAAGCTTTCATTAGATTATTGAAAAAATTAATCATCGATATCGAATTTCATCACCCGGTCTTACCGGCAACGCTGATTTAATCAATGCGCTTCTCGCTACCATTCAATCATTAAATGAACAAATTAAACTTCTAAATGAAAAAATTAGCCATTTGGAATCACGTCCCGCAAAATAATGTTTCATCTTTTTTCTTATGAGTGTCAATATCAATTCATGTACTAATAATGTCTCTTTGTCTGTTTCTAACATGACTCATACAGAGCTGGAAGATGTCGCAATTGATTTTGACAATATGACTAATCTCCCTGCTCGAAATTCGATTAATTCACTAAACTTTTTGGCATGGAATTGCGGTGGCCTGACTCGGGCAAAGGCTGAGGAATTTAACGTTGCGCTAAGAGATTTCAATGTGGACATAGCCCTCCTGTCAGAGACCTGGTTCACCAGAACTGATTATAAGAGGTATTTTACAGGATATAAAATTTATAATGCTCTTCATCCAGCAAACAAACACAGAGGCGGCTCTTCCGTTCTAATCAAAGAATCCATTCAACATAATCTCATTAAAGTAATTGAATCCCAAGCATTTCAAACGGCCGTCATAAGTGTTCACACTGAACTCGGCGTTTTTAATGTCGCCTCAATCTATACTCCTCCAAAAAATGTACTTTCAACAGCCGATTATACCAGTTTTCTGGATGAACTGGGTCCCACTTATCTTGTGGGAGGCGATTGGAATGCTAAAAATCCTCGTTGGGGATCCAGGATTGTAAACCCAAAAGGTGAATCCCTACTGGAGGCTGTAAATAAAGCCGGGGGTAATTTCATCACACCCGGAAAACCTACAAACTTCCCTACTATTCCTGGCCATCAGGCGGATTTGATTGACTTTTTTGTGTACAAAAATTTAAATCTGATCGATCGTACTTCTTGTGACACAATCGCAATGAAGAAACTAGCAGGACATGCACAGATTATCATGTCCATATTCACAAATCCCATTTTAGCAGATCGCCCCCCAATCATATGTTCTAAAAGGACAAATTGGGACCAGTTTCGTTCTGATCTTGAATCCTTAATTGTAAATAACGTTCCAATCGCCTCCCCTGCGGATATCGACAGAGAGACGGAGCTGTTGGCGGAACAAATACAAAAATGCGCCATATCAAATACTCCGGTGGCCACAAACAAAATTCGGCCTTATTCTATCCCAAAAGACCTCCTCAAACTTATCAGATACAAACGCAAAGCAAAACGCATTTCAGATAATACCCACTATCCAGAAGACATTTCTCACTCTAACAGGTTAAATAAAATTGTAAAAAAACGAACAGAAGAATTTTTAAACAAAAAATTCGAAAATTTCATCAATTCGCTTTCCCCCATGGCAGATAAAAATTATTCCCTTTGGGCTGCCACTAAATACTTAAAACGCCCCAAGCAACTGAAATTTCCTATTCGTAAAAAAGATAACACTTGGGCTAATAGCGATTTAGAAAAGGCTGAAGTGCTCGCTGACCATTTCGAGGCTGTTTTTCAGCCCCACGAGAACATTGAACTTCCTTACTCAGATTCAGAAGGCTCATCTTCCGCTGATAGCTCCGACTCGGACCCGCAAGGACAGGGGGAGGTGTCCGCATTGAAACCAAAAAAAGTCAAGAAAATCCCACCAGTCAAAATCAAATCCATATCTCCTTCTGAGATTATAAAGGAGATTAAAGGAAAGATCAAAGCCAAAAAAGCCCCCGGCTTTGATAAAATCTCCGGTCTTATTCTAAAAAATCTCCCAAATAAGGCAATAATGAAATTGGTCGGTATCTTTAATGCTGTTCTACGATTTAAATACATTCCCACACAATGGAAAATGGCAGAAATTATCACTCTGCTCAAACCAGATAAACCGCCTGCAGAATCTGCATCGTACCGGCCACTTTCTTTGTTGCCAGTTCTGGGAAAACTGTTTGAAAAGTTGTACATAAAACGTCTCAATGAAATAGTCAAACAAAATAATTTAATTATCGATGCACAATTTGGCTTTCGAGCTCAGCATTCGACAGTTGATCAATTACATCGCATCACAAAATTCATTGAGGACGCCCTTGAAAAGGGGGAATATTGTGTGGCGGTTTTTCTTGATGTTGCACAAGCGTTCGATCGTGTCTGGCACGAGCGTCTCATTGGAAAGCTTTTCTCAATGCTCCCTTGTAACCATGTGGAGCTCCTGTCTTCTTTTCTCACAGGGAGACAATTTCGAGTTCGTTACGAAAACTCAACCTCTGGTTTCAGACCCATTAGAGCAGGAGTTCCTCAGGGTTCTTGCTTGTCCCCCTTCTTTGCTCTCTCTTTACAGCGGATATCCCACAGTCCGGGAGGAGAGGTAAGTTGGGAGTTTACGCCGATGATACTCTCGTGTTGGCTTCGTCTAAGAGCTATAGAGAGGCACGTCATACAACTCAACAACACTTGAATAAAATCAACAAGTGGACTTTGAGAGATAAAACAAAGTTAAATGCCACAAAATCGGTAGAAGTAATTTTTACAAATCGCCCTTATAAACACATTCCACTTTCCCTAGGGAACGATATAATTCCACATGACACAACTGCCAAATATCTCGGACTTCACCTGGATTCCAGGCTCAGGTGGGGCACCCATATTAAAAAGAAAGTAGCCCAGCTACGTTTAAAGTTCTCTAATATGCAGTGGCTCGTCGGACGAAAGTCACGGTTACCTTTAAATATCAAGTTACTCCTCTACAAGTCAATGTTGAGGCCTGTTTGGAGCTATGGCTGCCAATTGTGGGGTTGTGCAGCCAAAACAAATTTAGATAAGATAGAAGTAATACAAATGAAAATTCTGAGAAGCATAGCTAAAGCTCGTTGGTACGAGAGGAATGTCGATATCCGGGCAGACCTCGACATTGATTCTGTGGAGGACTACATCACCAAGATGTACACCGCATATGAGAGCAGGTTGCATCGGCACCCCAACCCTGAAGCGCTCGCGCTCTTGGAATGGGACCGATGCCTCCGCCGATTAAAACGTCGCAAGCCCCATGAGCTTGGAATCCAGGGGTTCTCAAAATTCTCATAATATTAATCATCGTGCCTCTCTACGCTCTTAGGACGTGATCGGAGGTTCTTGGCCTTTGACCGAGTCCGGTCGCCCAATTCTACACAGATAAATTAATAAGACCTTTTTACTTTGAAGTAAATCTGTCTTCATTCTTTCTCCTTGATATTGTAAAGGTAGTACTTTTTATAAAATGTATCTATAATTAGTTTAATATTATTTAGACAATTAAGACAAGCTTTTAAAAGACTTATATGAAGTCTAAAAGTGGTTTTTATACAAAATTTCTATTGTGCAAATAAAAAAAAAAAAAAAAAAAAAAAAAAAAAAAAATCGAATTTCATGCAAATCCATTGGTAAACAGCTGTAAAACTGATATTCCGCCATTTTTCCGCCGCCGTTTTGAAAATTGTCGGAATTTCAAATATCCGATGAAAGATTCGTTCTTCTCGTGCCGAAATACTTTCGAATTGTAGCATTCAAAACATCTAGGAATTTTTTTTTGGGGGGGCAGATGATACCTTTCAATTCTAGGGGGAGCCGGGCCCCCCTGGACTCCCCTTTTGTACGTCTATGGGAAGGGAGTTGAGTCACTGAAATCGAGGATGCCCAGACAGGAGCCTCTTAGCATCCGGCAACGGAAGAAAATGAAACGCAGTTACTAAAAATATCATTCTTCATATAATCAAAATCTTGAAAATAGATAGGAATCTCTAAAAAAAAAAATTTATAGTGCCCTAGCGTGTTTTTGAAAATTTATTCATCTTTTGCGGAATTTTTAGGGTAATTTTTTCACTTTTCCTTAGGAGACGAGGGTCACACATGCATTCGTAGTGGTTTGTTACCTGCGTCACAGGCCCCTCCAGCGGGGCGATTATTGAAATGTCATCGACTCTATGTTGCCGCTTACGACAAGACATAGCCCTATCTTAACCGTGCAATGTATCGCGATTCGATGTCTTATCGGGCTGGTTTAAATTTCAATAATCGGCCCGCAGGGCCCGGTCCCCGGTACCAAGGACTTAGTATCCCCCCCCCCCCTTGTGGCGGGCCTGCGGTCAGCTGGAGTTAGGTGAATGGTCTGCAATTTCCAAAATGGCAAGTAATAACATAGGTAAAGGGCCGGCGGAACTAGGGTCTCGACTTTTTTGTATTTTCAACTTAGCTGTGGGTGTACCTGCCAAATTTAATGCGTTTAGCTTCAAAACAGCCACGAAAATCCGACAAACCTCGGAGGAACAAGGCGGATAGCTTTTTTCCAAGATGGCGGCCAAGTTCGGCGGGAAAATGGCTGACCAAACTTGGATCTCGATGAATTTCTATTTGCAACACACTTATGGATATTTCTGCCAAAGTTCAAGTGTCCAGCTGCAAAACAGCCGCGTAAATCTGAGAAACCGCGGAGAAGCAGGACTGGGCTGTTAATTTCCAAAAGGGCGGCCATTAGCCAGGATAAAGATGACCGACTGAACTTGGGTCTCGATAGATTTTTGTTCTCAAAATGTTTATGCGTATTTCTGCCAAATTTCATACATCTCATTAGCCGCAAAAATATAAGAAACGGCGCTGAACCGCTAATTTTCAAAATGGCGGCCAATAGCAAGGGCAAAATGGCCGACTGGACTCAAATGTCAATTTTTCCTCATTCTAGACACACTCAAGTATACAACCTGCCAAATTTCATGTCAATAGGTAAGTTAGAACGCCTGAAATATGAGATAATAATGGAAATCAGCTTATAGCAGCCATCTTGGCAAATGGCGGCCAAAATACGGGGAACCATGAGAGATCCAGCTTGGGTCCCGACGGATTTTCATTCTAGGTACCTTAAACTACATTTTCACCAAGTTTCATGCTGGTAGCCTAATTCGAAATATTTCGGTGATATTTGACCCTAAGCCAACCGACTATATCCTATTGAGACACTTTTATAATTGTAGTCAATTATACATACCAAAAGTTTGAGCCCTGAGCTTTTCATATTTCATCAGTTTAACTTAACTTTAGTGCATCTAGAAGAGAAAACAGTTTTATACACTTTAGAGAGAATTTCTGCTGAGAACTAAAAATTTGAAAAATTGCCAAAGTCAGATAATTATTTATTAAACTTACTTTGCAACCAGTTTTGCACCTTCGAGGCTATGCGTCTCTTGCACCAGTTTTACCGCATTTTCCGGATCATTCAGGTGCTCTAAATCCAGCCTGATGACATTGTTGTAATCATGAGCAAGTTCATAGGCACGCACTGCCTTTTCATACTCACCAGCTGACTCTTTGGCCTGAAAAATTTTACATCGAGTCAAAGATAAAAGGTTAATTTAAAAGCTGAACCTAACTTTCAACTTGACCAGTCAAATGTAATGATATTTTATTACTGACCGGTTCTGCAGTTCTATCCTTGTGCGAATCGATGGCCGAAGTGCAAAACCGAGTATGTATGTCCATTTACGACGTTGCGGAGTCTCTCTCATATTTCATGGTTTCCTTGAAAAACTATTCAACGTAATTCACCGAAAATTTGCTGGATTTTTCGTCTTCATTACCAGAATATTCTATAAAAATTTCATGTTTTAGAGTTGGATTGTTCTCCCTCAAAAAATTAAAATAGTCGCGGACATTTATAAACACCGCACTTAAGATACGTTGCTCCGCACTTTAGCCATCGAAATACTGAATCAAAAATACTTGAGACAAACTCCACTGTTAAATTAAAAAAAGAGAGAAAGTCTTGCTTTTGCACACATGTTGTTTATTAAAAGTTTAGTGGATGTACATTTCGAACATCAGTCCATCCTCAGCACTTAAAGACAAAATTACACAGTAAAAACACAGGTAGTAGATGGAATATCACAATGCATTACAATTAAAACAGGAACAATTGAGGACATTGCACCAAGAACAACCTATAACTGGAAACCGCGTTTTGAGAAAAACGCATTTAAAGTTTTGTTTTTGATGTACTGCGCAGACTTTTCTATGCAGGTACCCTGTTTTGGTGTTTTTGGGTGACCTAACCCTTCTACTGAAGGATGCCGGGTAGATTTTGCGATACATTTTGGGTTTACACTCTAATATAGTTAATTTAAAAAAGCGGTTTATAGGTCGTTATTACGTCCAACAGTCATTTTGGTGGCAATATGCAGTATAAATCATTTTAATCACGCATGATTAACGCAAAATAAAAGAATATCGATGGTGAGTATAGAGAGGGGTAACTAGCACATTATAGGCCCTTAAATTTATAGGCCCGTATTACGCCCAACAGTCATTTTGGTGGCAAAATGCGAAGTATACATTTTTGGAGGAAAGGATAGTTTGAGAGGAGAATAAATTATTTCAATAGCTCGTTTTTCTGAAATAAAAACAAATCTTTATAAAATGAGATCAAAAAATCGAGCCATCACTATCGCCGCGCCGCGCCGATGCCCGCTAACCGAGAATGATAAGGCCGCGCGTATAGGTCGTTCTTGCACCCATCGATCCAGAGGCCTGACTTGCCTCGGAAAAAAAAGGTTTTTCGACCTCGAGACGTTACCTATCTATATTCTATCGCTACCACAGCATAGTCCAGGGTACGTAGAATCCGAAAAGCAGATTGGCGTAATAACGACCTATACGCCTATAGGTTGTTCTTGGTGCGGTGTCCTCAATTGAGCAAGTGAAAAGGTAAAAAGCAAAAAAGTGCGTAATTATTAAATAAATAACTAATCGAGTTAATATCAAAACATAAACACGGCCTGATTAGCTGAACTGATTATACAAACACAACCAATAGATGGCAGCACCCATATGGGAAAAAATCAAATTTATAGATGTTGCCAAGTTTGAAGCTTAAAGGTTGTTTGAAGGTTGAAGCTTTAAGCATAAATCAGTCAAAGAAGAAGCACTATTCATAATGTTCACTTCCATACTTAGCAAAGTTTCCCCTCAAGTGGAAGCCCATCTAATTTCAATAATTTCAAAAGCCTTTAGAGTATCATTATCAGTACTTTCATGCAAGATTTTTAAATTATTCACTAAACTAGAAATTTTGTGATCTTCATTTATACAGTGCTGAATTACACTAGAATTAGTATCTCTTTTATGTTCATTAAAACGTTTCCTAAAATTCCTGGCAGTGCAGCCTATATAGTTGCTATCACAATTATCACAATGTATACTACAAACATCTGAAAAATTAAAAGGGTTATCACTTGGAGGTTGATTTCGCTTCTATGGCTGGATAAATTTTTCTAGAGTATTGTTCGTTCTGAAATCCAGCTTAATAATATGCTTTCTAAAAATGTTACTTACTATATTACTGAAGCTATTGAAATATGTTAAAGCTCTATACCTTTCTTTTTCTCTTTTAGAGGTTTCATTATTATTTTCCCCAGTTTGGTTTCTAGAAGCTCCGTATTTATCTAAGAGCCTATTAATTTCCACTAAAGTATAACCATTATGCACAGCAATTTGCCTGATGATATTAATTTCATGGTTAAAATTAGAAACAGACATTGGGATATTGTGTGGGATATTGATTGGTGATATTGTAAGACTTTCCCTACTTTTTCGATTTAATTCAGTTAATTAACACGCAAAATGCGATACCTCAATTAACTCCACTGAGTTGCATCTATATTACATTTTGACATGCGGTTTGACGGAAGATTTTAGGTTAAACAGGCCAAGAAAGGGCAAAGACCCTGGCCTTTATCTCTCAAGTTGCACTCTCTACTTTAAATGATACATAGTTCAATAGTGGACAGAGAATTCTTTCGGCAGTAAGTTCAGGTTTCTAATCGTTATCATTTCAAAGCGGGCAAAAGCAACCAAAGAAAGGTACCAAAACACAGTAAACGGGAAAAACATTATCATTGCAACTATGAATTTCGCTTTAAATTTGATCCCAAGGGGCTCATAGACGCAGAAAGCGAGTTTGAAGCTCCTATTTCGAAATATCTTACCTTTTTCTAGATAATAGTCTTAAAATGGCTGAGAGACTGGTACTGGCCAGTTAGAAGCTTGGGCCTCCAAGCCACTGCATGGACGCTTTTATCATTCAGTTGAGCAAGATCATGTTAGTGAAGGAAAGTCTTTCTTGTGGTTATCGAAAGGGCAGCTGTATCCAGAAACGGAAGGATTTGTTCTTGCAATACAAGATCAAGTGATCAGTACCAGGAATTACAAAAGGTATATGCTGAAGGAGAAGATCGAGAGCGATAAGTGTAGGAGGTGTAACGCTGCATCCGAGACAATAGATCACATTACATCTGGTTGCGTATTGCTTGCAGGGAAGGAATATACCGAGAGGCATAACAACATGGCTAAAATTATACATCTAGCGTTGGCCAAGGATCGAGAACTATGTGATACTGCTGAACCCTACTACAAATATTGCCCAGCCACAGTCGTGGAGAATCAGCGCTTAGGGCTCTATTGGGATAACCCAATCTTAACCGATAAAACCATCATGGCAAACAGGCCGGACATAGTGCTTGTTGATAAGCGAGATCACACCGCTTACATCATTGATATTAGCATCCTTAATAATCATAACTTGGAGCTGAAGTATCAAGAAAAGATGGTAAAATATCTGCCCTTAGCTGCAGGAATGAAGCGATTATGGAACCTGAACGTTGTTTGCATCAAGCCCCTTATAATGTCAGTAACGGGGATAGTTCCAAAAAGTTTAGTTCAACATCTTCGAGACCTTGGAATAGATAGTTATCTGCTTCATTCAATGCAGAAGTCCGTCGTCATAAGCACGTCAAGTATTGTCAGGTCATTTCTTAATATCGAGTAATTTTTGATTTTACTTAAAATTTAATTTTTTAATTTTACTTTAAATAAGATTTGCTGTTCATTCAAGCAAGATAGTATGTGTTACTGACTTTGGCCTGTGGCTCGTCAGCAATACTTGTACCGGAAGTGCTCCCTCTTCCGAGTTTAAAAAAAAAAAAAAAAAAAAAAAAAAAAAAAAAAAAAAAAAAAAAAAAAAAAAAAAATATAATAATAATAATATTTGCCACTGCACAAAGCAGTAGTGTCTGCGGATCAAGAGCTCACCACTCTCAACCTACAAAACAACGAATATGGACCACCAAATAAGGCTAAAAGCACGCAAGAAAAGCAACATGAATGGATCCAGAAGGAGCTCCACAGCAGACATCCCAACGATCTTCAGCAAAGTTATGTCAATAAAGATGCATCGAACTTATGGCCAAGAAAAGGGGACCTGTTTGGAGAAACCGAAGGATTCATGACCGCGATACAAGATCAAGTTATCTGCACAAGAAATTACGCCAAATATATAATCAAAGACCCGAATGTAACCGATGACACCTGCAGAAAATGCTGTAAGCCACCTGAAACAATACAACATGTTACCGGAGCCTGTTCAGCCATGGCACAATCGGACTACCTTTAGAGGCACAACCAAGTCTGCATCATTCTACACCAGAACCTAGCCATGAAATACGAGCTTACCAAGAGCGAAACGCCGTATTATAAATATACTCCAGAAGTTGTGATAGAAAACGATAAATGTAAGCTCTATTACGATCGGACGGTAATCACGGATAAGACCACCCCACATAACAGGCATGACACAATTCTGGTGAACAAAAGCAGAGGAACAGCCTACCTAATGGATATAGCAATCCCCAATAATCACAACTTGCAGGAAACGCAACAAGAAAAAATAGAAAGGTACGTGGACCTAGGTAATGAAATTAAGGTCATGTGGAAGCTGCAAGAAGTCCACACTGTTCCAATCGTAATCTTGAACACTGGTGTAATACCAACCAAGCTGAGTGTTGCACTGAGACAATTGGAGGTCCAGGAGGACATCATGCAGAGAATGTAAAAAGACGTAATATTAAGCACGTGCAATATGGGACGGAAATTTTTATCGCTCTAAAGCAAAAGTAACTCTATACATACACGCGCACTTGTATATATGTATATATTTGGAGAAAAAAGGGAGGGGAAAAAAAAGAAAAAAATTTCTATGAAATACTAAGATACGGTAGTATAAAATAAAGGTTCATGCCCGAGGCCCAGCCCGGCACGAACTGGGAAGCCACAGACATTTGTGAGAAAATAAAAATAAATAATTACCTAAACCCCTACCCCACCATCATCGACGAGAAGCAACCTCTGGGTGGGCGTCTTAGGACACAGTTCCCACCCCGGTTACTGTAAACCTTATCGTTGACTGTAAATTGGCCATTAATATCCAAGTTAACACCGGCCTCAACCCACTCTACTCTCTCTACCAATGAGCATGGTTTGCTCACGTGAAGGGAGTCCAACTACCCGCAAAGCTGGAGACAACTTAATGTTTAAGCCCATAATAATAATAATAATAAGTAAGTAGATTCGAAACAGTGTAAACCAGAGGAAAGGTAGCATTAGTAGTATTAGCATTCTTATCGACTTTCTAATTTATTTATTTATGAATTTTTTTTTCTTTTTTTTTAAATGTAGTAACTCACCAGTGATAGGAACAACGCCTCCAACCACCTGGGTTATTATTCCCCCCCCCCCCCCTACCACTCAGTGGCGTGTAAATATGTAAAACGTATACATGTGTCAGATTTGCTACCCCTCTGTCCCCTCATTGAGCGCTCTTCCCCCTCCCCCACCCATGAATGCTAAGGCCTATTGTTTAGGCCTGCGATAAGGTGTACCTGATTTGTACCTCAATGTAAAAGTTAAGTAAATAAAGGATAAAAAAAAAAAATAAAAAAAATGAATAAATACATGAAACTGATCGCTGGATGAAAATAAATGAAGTAAAATAATAAATAAAATAGGATCAAGAAGTGTTAAGTGAAAAATGAAGTTGAAAAGTAAAGTGATTAATACGATGTAAGAAAAAATAAATTGAAAAAAAAAACAACAAATAAAACACAAACTCATTTATAACAATTATAGAAGGCAAATGTAATCGTTTGAGAATAAAAAAAAATAAATTGAAAAAAAAGACACTAGATCATTTAAAACAGTTATACATGAGCCAAGCAAAGGTGATCATATCCGTTTGATGGTGCTACCTTAAGACAGCTTGCCTTATCAGCCTCAAAGTCACCCGGAAAGTAGGTGAATGGAAGTGCAGGCAAACCCTTTACCTAACTGAGAGGATATGAGCAGCATCCTCCCAACAGCTAGGATATAGGGTCAATTTGACATAACTTTTTGGACATAACAAGTAAAAAAAGTTTCGGGCACCCAGAGGCTAAATAAAGATTCACGGTTTAGAGGAGAGAGGAAAAATTGAGGTACCTTTGCATACATGATGTAAATTTTGGCACTTGATATTCGGGATAGGAATGCTTCGATTTTATCCCATTGCTTTAAATTTGCTAAACAAATGGCAGCCTTGTCAAAGTTGTCAGCTGCTTCATACAAGATTGCGGCATACTGGTGTTTCTGCAACAATTGGAAAAGTGTGTGGCGAAAATGTGTAATTAAAATCTGTTTAAATCCTTAAATGGATACAATCCGGCATTTGGACCACAATTATGAATTTTTGCAATACTCTGTAAGAAAAGGGGCCTGAATCGGCCCAGAAGCATTGTACATTTTCTGATGAAGCTAAGAAGGACATGAAGCAAATAAGACAGGACATTTTTTTCCCAGAAATGTCTTTAGTCAGGACTTAAAACCAAGAAGGTCAGGATTTGTGATTTAGTTGCCTCAGATTGTTTGATAAATTTAAAGTAGGCATGACATTAAAGTATGTATGACAAAACAATTTTTGCACTAAAATTGCATTTAGTTACTTGCATTTTAGTTCACTAAAGTAATAATTGTTTCAGTTGCAAAAAGTTATTCATTTTTGGTAAATTGCAGTTGTTATTAATCTTAAATTTAACCCATTTTCACAAATACGTTTTAAATGTAGCATAGTTGTGTCTGCTACCCAGAAAAACAGGTCGAAATACGGCTGAATTTAAACGCTCTAAATCACGGTTACCGCCAATCGTTATGACATTAGGAATTCCCCACCAATACAGGTGTAACACCATTAATCTACCATGAATGGAGGACCCCCAAAAAGTGCCTTTAATGCAGAGCAGAGTCATGAAAATGCGAAACGCTGGTCACTGAGTGGCTATTTTTTCTGGAATGGCTAACAAAAAACCAGTCACCTTGACTAGCCTCGCGCTGAGCCGCTGGACAAACAAATTTCCACAACTCCTACTTATAGTTTGTCCTTGTAATTTTAAAAACTTTGGAGTAGTTAAACTGGTCGAAGAATTAAAATCAATTACTGCTATCTTATTTTTAAAATAAACTTAATAGCTGGGACCATAAAGCCGAAAGTTTCCCCCTCTGATAGCTGCATCACAGTTCCCTTGCACGGCCGTGAAGTAGGCTAAGGGCCAGGCAAAGAGAAAACAAGAGTCCGGACGTGAATTGCGGAGCGAGTGGCACCCCCTACTTTAGACGAGTCGTCTCTGATTGGCTGATTCGCCTGGTGCCCACCTTCTGGAGCCCTTATGGAAAATAACACGGGGTTCATTTTCCATCGAAAATATCTCGAAAACAAGGAAAAATTTATACGTCGGAAATTCCAGAAATCGATTCTCCAGATTTTTCTGAAGAGATTGATGGGTAAAACATGACACTCTTTTCTCAAACACACGGAACAGCTCGACTTGGAATTTTTTTTTTTTCAACTTGAAATATGGCACCCTCCAATTGTTTACTGACACCGGGTCAGCTGATAATGGGCACCAGCAGTTCTCGATCTGAAATTTGACAAATTTTCAATCTAAAATCATCTTTTGTGACTTAAGATGGTTTTTTGTCTTTCAATCAGTATTGTCTTAATACCTTTTCACTTCAGTTTCTAAAGTTTATCGCGTTTCTTCATTGTTCCTTTCGCTCTTAATGGTTGAAGCTGAAGCCAAGAAGCCAAGAAGCCAAGAGTTTACCCTTTTTTTGCGTGCCGATAAATGCAACCCTTATTTAAAGCTCTGAGTTAGACCAAGAAAAACAGAAGACACACCTGAACTCACATGATTAATTTTGCTCCCTATAATATCCTTAGAGGAACGGTAAAGGATAACCGGCCGCCATTCTGAAACAGTATGAGATAATGACTTTGGGTTTGCGCAAAGTCTTTTCTTTTTTACATGCTTTGTCGAACGAAATATCTATAGAGGGGAGGGTATTTCTAGATACATTTGAAAAGAAAAAACTTGAGTCTGTTTCTCCACAAGGGGGTCCCCAAAAATTTTGGGAGGGGGGGGCAAAATGTAACTGGTTGCATTTATCGGCACGCAAAAAGAAGGGTAATTTCACGGAAAAAGTATGTTTATCACGAAATCGAAAATGAATGTCACAGTAATTGTAATAATTCACGCAACTAAAAAAGAATTTACGCAATGGAAAAAATGTTGCACGAAAGATCAAAGTTGTGAACAGAAAAAAAAATACGTACACGAAAAATGAAGTGAAGAACAGGAAAATATATCGGAACTCATACGCAAATTTAAAGTGCAGGAGCGGTAATGAGAAGTCTTAAAGTTCATTAAAAATTCATAAAAACGTATTGTTCGTCGTATTGTTAAAATTATGTTTTTAAAAGAAATATACTAAAAATGAAGCGTCTTAACCTTGAACCAACAGAGCTTGCTTGGCTTTTGCGGGCTGCCCTCTCTTTCCCTTCTGGCCCAACAGAATTGTTTTGGCCTCTGGTGGTGAATTCACTAATTTCAGCCGGATTTGCATTCCCAATGTATGTTTACAAATGCAATCGAAGTCATTAGTATCCTGTTCATTAATCGAGATGGTCCAAATGCTGTAGTGGCTCTGCTTAAATTGGTCGAATGTCTTCCACTTACCGGCCACGGCTTTAAATTGGTTAGACGTTTTTGAGTGATATTCTCAGACATAGTGGAGGAGGCCGTGAAAAACAGTGACCTATCTTTAACTGACTGTTTTAATACCTTCTTATTCATAGAGGCCCATTGGTATGCAGACGTCCATTCCTTCAGTGAAGCAGTCGGTCGCTCAGCGAAGGAGATGCCGTTCACTGATGCAGCATTTCTGGCCTCCGACCATTTTACTACCAGGTCATTTGCACTATTCAAAAATTGGCCAACAGGCAAACTCTCTCTGAACGTGTGCTCTCGTTTTATGACTGCATTTGTTCCTTCCAATCGGTTGTTGGTGGATGGGAACCCCACTGCAGCTACTTCATACCATTTTGAATATTTCTTAAGCCATTGTGTTTCGAAATAAACCGCGAATTCTGTCACTTTTTCGTCTCCCGTTGAGGTCCACTTCTTCATAAACAACTCTGATGCTTTTTCAAATGCGATGTCATTTTGGCACAGCTGTAGAGCGCGAATGTCATCTTTCAAATCACTGTATCTCTTACCTTTGGTTAGAACTTCAAGTTGTTTTTCAATATTTTCCGATACGTGGAAAAAGCACATAATACGAATACGCGGAACACCGAACACGCGCTGAAACCTGCTTGTTATTGCGTCACTAGCATCAGCCAACAATACAGAAGGTTTCCACTCTATATCAAAACCGTGTAGGGCTTTAAAAGTGAATTCAAAGTCCTCCATTTTTTCACTTTTACAGACGGCTAATGCAAACGGATGAGATACATTATTTTTGTCACTCGTTCCGACAACCATCACAGGATACCTTTGCCAATTTAATTTGTACGTCGAATCAATTTGGACCATTTCAGATTTTTTCATTAAACTCAACAGCCTCAACGTTGAGATTAAAATTTTTAAATCTTGCTCATCAACATTGTGTGATTCAGCATGAACATGATATGACAAAACGAATGGTTTGTCCACATCGTCCGGCTTTTGTGCTCGATCATCACACCAATCTGTAATTTCTTTCGCCGAAACTGTGGGACTTCCATACTTTATTTCCGGCAACGTTTTCAAGTAAGTTACTATTCTACCTTTGGGTGGTTCCGGCAGCTTCTTTTGCCTAATCACCGCTAAAATTGCATTAGGTTTCTGTATCCCTTCACTAAATTTTTCTTTTATAAACAGTTTCATATCAGTTGATAAGACTCTGTTAGGCTCTGAAACATGATTCTCATGCTCACATCCATTTCGGTAGAATGATACACCAGAATCCGTCGAATGATACAGTAAATACAAGCCCGCAGGACATTCTTTGACTCTATACTGCCCGGCTGTACAACGGAACTGAACTCTTGATCCCGCTGCAGTTGTAGTTGAAGAACATTTTTTCCATATTGTTTTAGCAGCCACTGCTTCCTCTGCCTCAACTGAGGACTGAAACTCCTCTTTTTTGATCCATGAACTGTATGTTTTTCGTCTTTTACGTTCTGGTTCACACAAATCACTTTCGTTTGATTCACTGACACTTTGAAAGTCTTCGACGTACGACACTGCTTCCATTATAAAACTCACGAAACGTGGCACACGATGAAAATTCCACGGTCGGTCAACTGCGTGATCACAACTGACTATTGCACTTGCTCCAGCATACCTGGTACACTGCAAGCGACCGGCGGCAGCTCGCCGGCCAGATAACATTCTGCGACAACAGGCCAGTAGATAACATCCTGCGATGAGATATCAACATTCATTACCCTTCCTCAGACCGGCTGCCTGCGTACCGACTGTCCCATGTCTTTGTTCTTAATTAGCCGTTGAGCCGTATCAAATTCAGAGTTAGTGGGCTTATATGTATTTATTTACAGTTCATTTGATTTATTTTTTCGTTTCAACTTGCAGCAGAATTCTGTGGTATCAAATTAAAATGTCGTGCGAATAATACCGCGCAGTTCAATAAATTTTGCGTGCATTCAGACGATTTTTGTAAAAAAAAATTGCGTGCAAACCTCTTTTTTTTTGCGTGTGCTTTATTATTCCCCAAATGTAACTCCCTTTAACCTTTGAACATCCCCCCAGTTTAAAATCTTCACCTTAATTACATAAACAAATAGAGGGGGGGGGGGGGGCTTTAAGGACACTCTGCATGGAAACTCCAGGGTGTGACATTCTGATGTTATGGTGAGTTACGGTCTAGATCCGCACTTGCTCCACAAGGACCAATACTTCTTTGTTGATAGCTATCGGCAAATAAAGACATGGTGACCAGTTTTTCCGGCAGCGGGTTTCCCTGGCTCTGCCAAGCAGAAAAGATAGTGTCTATGGGTTCACCACAGAACTACCTGATCATCAAGTATGTATGGTGGATGCAACAGAGAGAAAGCACTAGGACCGCAGCTATCTGTAGTATTACTATTTAACAAGGTGGAGAAATGGTGCTGGGTCCACACCATTTCGCGGGGAAACAAAGCCAAGAAATACCAAAAATTAAAATTAGAGTCAAAAATAAATTTTTAGAACTCTAATGCGCACCAGTATGATACCATACTGGTGATATACCAGTGACCATACCATACCTATGATACCATACTGGTGCGCATTAGAGTTCTAAAAATTTATTTTTGACTCTAATTTTAATTTTTGGTATTTCTTGGCTTTGTTTCCCAGCGAAATGGTGTGGACCCAGCACCATTTCTCCACCTTGTTAAATACAGTTTTGGGCCACTTTTTAGTGTTTAATTTTTTAATTACTATTTAACTACGGTAACATTATATTCTGTTTATTCGTGTGAGTCCTTGTCGTATTAGGAATGCATGTCAAAGAAAACAGTAGTAGCGTAGAGGTTGAGATAAAATCACACAAGGAAGATCAAAAAAATTACATCACATGTTAGATCCATCATCATAAATATGAGTTCAGTTGTAAATGGTACCAACAGAGAAAAATAAATAACCACCAACTTTCACACTCAGTTTCTCTCTGTTTCCCTCTCTTGAAGTATGAAATCAAATGAGAAGTTGACATACCTTTGCAGCTTCTAAAATTTCAGCACAGTCCATCTTAAGAGATCTGTTTGACATTGAGCTCATTGCAATGCGAAAACCGAGTTCAAAGTTTCCAACTCTAATCGCTGTTCTAGCTATACCTTCATTGCATTTTTCCGTGTGATCAAAGGATTTGGAGAAACTGCCGTACTTCTTCAAGTCAAAATCACAATTGAAATCGGATAGTGCTTTCTCATAATATGACAACGCCTGCACATATTGCCCACTAAAATGAAACGACCAAAATTAAACTAGATATACCTCGTAAATTAAGCCATTTGGGCTAGCAAGAAAGTAGTGAACGAAAGGGGAATGCTTTCAGGACCATACCTAAATTACTTCAACACTGAATAAGGGAGAGGGAAGGTGGTTGGAGGCTGTGTGATGGTTGCAAGACAAGGGGCATAGAGGGTCATAGTGTCACCCGCCATAATTTAAAAGTGGAGATCTTTAGTAAAAAGCCATTAAAATTTCTTTCACACATAGTTATTCTGACACATTTGTCATGTGTTCTTTCAATCAGACATTTCCGAAACTGGGAATGAGTCAGGGCATGAAGTGCAGAGGTGGAGAGTGACCACGGGGGAACTCTCTCTACTTCAAAAATGACTCAATTTCCTCTCTTCCTCTCTTCTCATCTCGGCTGAGG
Organism: Bemisia tabaci; assembly: GCF_918797505.1. Lineage (NCBI taxonomy): Eukaryota > Metazoa > Arthropoda > Insecta > Hemiptera > Aleyrodidae > Bemisia > Bemisia tabaci. The sequence continues at coordinate 89,718,008 of NC_092793.1, read as the reverse complement.
AGTCTCTCTTCTCCGTCAGATCCAACTGAGTTTCTCGGTTGGGAAGATTTCTCTCACTCCCCTTCCCTCTCGTCGCGGCTGAGCATCTCGGCTGGTAGCCCTTTTGAGTATCTTGGTGGGACCTTCCTCCCCCTCCTCTTCCCTATCCTCAAAGGACTATCACTATGGGCGGCGCGATCATCCGCGATCGCTAGTCATCCCCACCAGTTCTCCTTTTTTGAGAGCGCTCTCTCGAGTAGACTCTGACCCCTCCGCTCCCCTCACACGGGCGCAAACACTTACCCTTAAAGTTTCCCATAAGTGCTTGTAAAATGTAATAGTTCAAAAAAATTGTAAAAAGTCCAACTTTATCGACTGATCATTCTATTGTAAATACCATAACATGTATTTTGCAAAATATGTATATATATAAATAAAAAAGTTCCTGGATTGTGCTGCTGGAGTCAGAAACCGTCGGCAGTCATATGTCGCCGATACAACGGCTTCTAAGCACTTAGCATCCTTCATCTCGCAAGGGCGATGGGCATACAATCCAGTAAAATGAGTTCTGTTCAATCAGTTGCGACGAGGTTGCAACAGGTCGTGGAAAATAATTTCATCGCGCATCTATAAGAAAAGCCGCAGCAACTTGCAATCTCTCAGGTCATCTTGGTTTCAAAACTCGACGACAAGAATGAAATTTTACTTTAATTCATGACATAATTCACTTATTGAAATTTTTGCAAATCCAACGAAATTAAATAATTTACTAGTTATACATTGTAATTTAAGTTTATTTAAATGCAAAAAAATACTTACGAAAATTCTAGTTGAAAAGCATACTCTTTCGAAATGAATGGCAACATTTCTGGTGCTAGAGTGTTGGCAAGTTGTAAAGCTGAATCCCAATGTAAAATATCTATGCGCATGTCAAGTGCAGCTGTAGGTTCATCTGAATTTAAAAAATACTCCTAGAAAAGATGATCATGAAATATATAAAGTTACCGTACTGGGATATCATCCACACACTTTACAAAAAAACTTATGATGCAATTTCCTTTGAACTTGGCAAGAATGAAGCTAAGAAGCATTCGAGCATGTCCAAAAACTCAATTTAGAAAAGTTGTCACCTTTACCTAAAGCAGAGAAACTTTGTTTCTCCCTATGCTAATGCATGGGAGATACAGGGTTGTTTACACGCACCGCGCTGAACAGGTTGGCGCAACTCCTGTTCAATCGATTTTAGTGGAACTCGAATTGGTAACTAGCGGGGGCGTTTTTCTGACAGGAAACACGAATTTTCGGTCAAGTTTTCAAAATTCCAAGATACAAGAAGGCGGCTGTGGCCTAAAATGCTATCTCGGCTCCTGTTCGACTGACTTTTGTGAAACTCTGCATCAGGGGGTATTCTTTTACCTTTTCTCTCCGCTTTTGGCGAACCTTACATTTGCTTTTTACAGTAATTGGTAATTCAATTGCACCAGCAAAACTTGCAAAGGCCATGGAACTGTTGTAATTCCGAATGTTATCCATGAACTTGGAGCACTCAATTTTTCAAAATAATAGGTTCTCGTGAATTAAGGACACAAACCAACCCGTTATGACAACAGCTATTAAAATGCCCCTGAACTGATTCACCTTTGAAATGGATCTCACCACATTGATGACATTTAGCATTCATAGATCCAAGGTTTGACTCCAAAATAACACTTTCTTTGAATTCAAAATCATATAGCATGTGCTGACTAAATAAAGCTGATTTGGAATATGACGTACAAATGTACCAGACTCCATTTCTGTTGCGTTTGATAATTCTACGTTCTGTTGTATCATGATAAATACGCCCTCGCTTTGCCGCGCGGCCGGAAAAATTCATTTTAACAACTCAAGTAAAATTCAAACAAACTGATTGAACCGTAGTATTGTGGTAAGTACGCCCTCACTTTGCTGAGCGGCCGGAACAACTCATTTCAATAACTGAAGTAAAATTCAGAAGTTGAATTCCAAATCTCTTTTTCTCCTATGATCTAAAACAGCTGACACCGAGTTCTGCGGTATCGTCGATTTATGGCAACGACTCTGACCGAGCGGCAACGGGAGAGATCCCAGCAGAAGGCCCCCTCCCCACCCCGCCTACCAGGAAATCCCGTTTTCAAGGCAGGAAAAATCGGGAACGCGACGCAGAGGAACGCGGATAATTTTCTCGAACTACATTTTTCGCGACACGCTGGCAGATACCACGCCCCTCCCAAAAGGGCCAGCCATCCCCCCGCAATTTCGATCTGAATTCAACTTTATACGAGGGTCATCCAAAAAGTAAGGTTCCCTACCCTGTATCTTCCGAGCGAAAAGAGATAAACCAAATCGGTAAAAAATCACATATTAGGCATACTCTAAGCTTTAAAACAAGCTCAAGTTTTTGAAAATCGGTCACAGGATTCACGAGTTAATTTAATTTTACTGAGACAACCTCCCGTCGCCGAGTGCCCACCTCCGGGGTTAGGATGCACGGAGAGTCGATTATTGAAGACTCGGGTTATCGCCTCTATACATCACATCAACAAGGAATTTTAAAGTTTTCATTGAGCAGGCCTTACCTCACTTTTTGACGTAGTCTCCACATCTTTTTTTGGCATTTCTGGTATCATTACAGCAGCTTCTTGATGCCTTCCGCGTAGAACCTTTTGCCTTGACTCAAAAACCAGTCATTGACAGCGATCTGCACTTTCAAATCAGTTGCTTTGCGTAGGGAAATTTTCCCCCAATCCTTCAAACTCTCTTACTTTAGCTTCATGTGACTTTCATTTGTTCCCGAGCGGAAAAACTTCCACAATGGAAGCGATTTTCAACCGATTCAGAGGTACAGATAGCTGTCAATGACTGGTTTCAGAGTCAAGGCGAAAGCTTCTATACGCAGAGGGCATCAAGAGGCTGCTGTAATGATACCAGAAATGTCAAAAAAAGATGTAGAGATTACATTAAAAAGTAAGGTAAGGCATACTCAATGAAAACTTTAAAATTCCTTGTTGATGTGATGTATAGAGGCGATAACCCGAGTCTTCAATAATCGACTCTCCGCGCATCCTGACCCCGGAGGTGGGCACGCGGCGACAGGAGGTTGTCTCAGTAAAATTTAGTTAACTCGCGAATCCTTTGACCGATTTTCGAAAACTTGAGCTTGTTTTAAAGCTTAAAGTATGCCTGTTATGTGATTTTTTACCGATTTGATTTATCTCGTTTCGCTCGGAAGATACAAGGTAGGGAACCTCACTTTTTGGATGACCCTCGTATATTAAGAAAAAGACATCGACGGCGTACGTCCGCAATCACAAATGTATCTCGTTTGTGGTGTCTAAAAATCTCCGGCTCTATGTTATTTTATTAAAGAAGAACAAATTGACATCATTCCTTGAAGTTTCGCACAGAGAAGAAAAATTACCGCAGTTTTAAAGAATTGCCGTTGAGTAGTTTTCCGTTTAAAAAATAAAGTATGACAGGAAGTTTGCGACGTCGTAAACCGAGTTATACCATTGCCGACATGCACCGTCAATATGCTTTGGCAGATATAGAGTTGACTTGTTAAAGTTTTGGATTGGCTTGACCTCAGCAAATAAACCAACAGGCGGGGATCAACAAGTTGCATTCTGATCATAATTGAAGGTGATCCAGAATAAAAAACTTGGATGCTATCCTGGATACATGACTTCAAAAACACTTTTGAAAAAAAAGAAAAAAAATGGGCTAACTATTACTTCTTTTGAACCATACTTGTCTTCGTATAGACTTGTAGGAAAACTAAAAATGAGGTCTCATTCTTTCACCTAAATTTTCAAGAGCTCATCTGTGCCATTAGCTATCATGAAATTTTCAAATTTTGGAAACGCTTTTCTTAAAATCATAAAAATGAGTAAATCCCTTGGTCTGGGACGCACTTCACATACTGTTGGTACACGTATGATTTCAAGTTTAAAGGTCACCTATGCCATAAGCTATCATACAATTTTCAAGCTTTGGAAACGCTTTTTTTGAAATTAAGAAAATCAATAAATCCCTTTGTCTCGGACACACTGTATTTATTGTTGGTAAAAGTAAGTATGATTCACTTACTTCAGCTTTATCAAAATCCTGCAAAAACATTGCAATTTGACCGGCGAAAAACTTCTTATTTTCGTGTGCATTGATGGCTTGCAGAGACAGAACCATTCCATCATCTCCGAGATGCATGTACACTTTGATGGCTAGAAAATAACATATGCAATGATGAATAAACAGCTGTCACTAGTGAAAGAAAAGATTTTTATTAGTTACTAAGTATATTTTTTTTAGCCCATTTTGTTGCATACATTGATGACTTTGTTATTATTTTTTATTTAATTGAGACACATCCCGTTGAAAGTTTAAATAAGTAAATAAATAAAAAATAAATAAATAGTGAATTCCCTGGTGAATCCCAGTTTTCTCGTCATAGACACCATGCCTAAACTCTTTCGTCTTAGTGTTTATGCCGGCGTTTAGCATGCAATGCGTCTGGGAAAAATCAATGATTTGTGAATAAATTTGTCAATCAAATAGGAGATTTGACAGCATTGCGTAGTGGGATGTTGTGTTTACCATTTTCGCGGTCCAGCACGCGCGCATCGCGCCTCACACCAAAGATTACTAAGGACTCCAGATACCGCATTGGAATAAAAAACGGCCCCCTAGTTCCCTGCAGCTCCAGGGTAGGCAACCAGTTTGGCGGTATGCTATACTTCGAGCTAACGAATATACCGTTTGCCGTGTGTTTGACCGGTTTCGACGTGGCTGTGCTTAGTTTGGTTGAAAATTCACGGTGTTAAATTTTCTTATGTTTTAAATCGTTAAAAAATGCCGAAAAAAAAGAAAAAAAAAAAAAAAAAAAAAAAAAAAAAAAAAAAAAATAATGCAAATATCTCTGCTCGATTTTCTGAGTCCATTTACCATGATTAGTGACTAAAATGAACAATTTTCGCAATTTGCCGTTCATAATCTGCACTTCCACCACAGGTGGGCTAAAGTATGGCATACCGCTACACAGGTTGCCTACCCTGGCGCTGCAGGCGCCTGGGGGACCGCTTCTTTCCTACGGCAAGTATACGGCGTGCGGTATCTGGAGTCCTTAGTAATCTTTGCCTCACACCCGCTGCACTCACGTGCGTCGCGGCTGCAAAAGGCCGGCCGGTCAAGCGTGTCATCGTCGGTTCCAGCACCGAAGAGCTCAAGTAAAGCCACGATAAGTACCTCCTCATACTTGCCTCTCTCGCAGGTTCTTCCGCTGACCAGTCGGACCTCCAAGCCTGACCAAGAGCCCTCCACAGCTTACATAACCTCAACACCTCCACGTATTGAGGAGGGGTCTCCTAGCCCCGGCGAGTGCTTCCACGCACTCGGCACTTCCAATCCCACGCCTAACGGAACCAGGGCAAGCCCAGCGAGCTATCGCGCGGGGTTTTCACCGCACCAAGGACCAAGAGAATAAATAAGGACCCTCAACTCCAGTTAGCGACGACGTCAGCGGTGCCTGGCAGAGGGTCTAGTGAACTAAACTGACAATTGGATTCTCCTGTTTATGTTTCCATGCACCATTTATTTAGGCTTATCACTCATTCTCACACTCAGTGCTCATGGAGATTTCTAGATCATCGTGGTCGTTCTGAAGTCCTGAAGAGTTTAGTGTGAAAAGTTTCCCATTTTTATTTCACTCTTAGTAAAAGTTCGGGCACACAACCTGGTATTAATGTGAAAAGTCTTTTCTAACCGTTTTACTCAGCAGCAACTGCTGTTGAGAGAGCAAAAGGAAGTGTGTAAGTAGTGTGTGTGCAGCAGGGTTGTACTTTTAGCCAAAGGCGTTTCTTTGTTAAAGTGAAATCTTTATAGTCAGAAATAGTGTTGTACTGATAAAGATCAGTGCGTGTCATCAACTAATAAAATAGGCAAAGGAAAGAAGTAATAGGAGAAACTGAATACTTTGAGTAAATTTTGTCTGTTTCATCATACAGGGTGTCTCACGAAAAACGAGCCACCTTGAATATCTGCCGAACGCGTCGGAATTTCGAAAAACTGTAAAAGACGTGTTCGTTTGTATCGAGGGGGACACCATTTGGCGTATTCGACATTTTCCCAAACCGCGGGAGGGGCGCGGGGCGGGGGGTGCCCCACCCGTAAGTCGAACTTTTCAAATGGCACCCCTACTTTTTTATTGCAGAAATCAATTTTTCGCAAAAAAACAAGCCACTCTATCCAAACCGAATGTAAATCGGACAATTTTTCAGTGATTGACAGAGTTTGAAACATTTTTTTCATGCTCTTTTCAAAAATTTCCCACGCCCAATGGAATTGCTGTATCAAACTAAACTCTCCGCCCAAAAAATTCTTAAACATTGCACTTTCGATAAAAAAATCAAAAAAATCTGCTGCACCCGAAATCTAGAGCACGCGGAGCCCTTCTTTGCGACATTAAAATTCGTAATACCGAACATTTCCGAAGAGCGCTCATCGGGAGGGAGTAGTAAGTTTTAGACAAGAATTATTAATCTTTTTTCTGAAGCATAAGAAACCGTGTCCATAAAGAAGCAGTTAAGTAGAAAAACAAATGGATTAGCTTTTTTTTTTGGGGGGGGGGGGGGGTCAATGACTTGAGCCGGACCTTGATACTTCTGAGGACGCTATTTTTCCGCGGTGCGTTGTTTTTCTACTTAACTGCTTCTTCATGGACACGGTTTCTTATGCTTCAGAAAAAAGATTAATAATTCTTGTCTAAAACTTACTACTCCCTCCCTATGAGCGCCCCTCGGAAATGTTCGGTATAACGAATTTTAATGTCGCAAAGAAGGGTTCCGCGTGCTCCAGATTTCGGGTGCAGCAGATTTTTTTGATTTTTTTTATCGAAAGTGCAATGTTTAAGAATTTTTTTGGCGGAGAGTTTGGTTTGATACAGCAATTCCATTGGGCGTGGGAATTTTTTGGAAAGAGCATGAAAAAAATGTTTCAAACTCTTTCAATCACTGAAAAATTGTCCGATTTACATTCGGTTTGGACAGGGTGGCTTGTTTTTTTTGCGTAGAATTGATTTCTGAAATAAAAAAGTAGGGAGGCCATTTGAAAAGTTCGACTTACGGGTGGGGCACCCCCCGCCCCGCGCCCCTCCCGCGGTTTGGGAAAATGTCGAATACGCCAAAAGGTGTCCCCCTCCATATAAACGAACACGTCTTTTACCGTTTTTCGAAATTCCGACGCGTTCGGCAGATATTCAAGGTGGTTCGTTTTTTGTGAGACACCCTGTATATATAAGCTCAGAGACCTCCTAAATATGCGTATCTGGTAACGCTTAGTTCCAGCGTTCTACCGGGCCGATTTTCATGATTTTTGCAGCTATCGACAGGCAAATATGAAAATATGACCCACGTTCTTTTACATTGCATGGTAAAGTTCGAATTCTCCCATTCACACAATGTAATTTTTTATATTTTGTCATAGTTTGTTTGAGCGTTCTACAGGGCCGATTTCCATAATTTTTGCAGTTATCGACAGGTGATAGTCCCTAGATGAGCCCGCTGTGATTAGAATTTGAAAATAGAACCCACGTTTTTTTACATTAGAGGAGAACAGATAGCTTAGAAAGGGGGGCAAAATTTGAAATTCCCCGATGGAAATGGCGGGAATTCCAAATTTAGCGGAAAATTGAAGTAAGCGGGAAATGTTGAATCTTGGTCTGTTAGTAGGGTAAGTGAATCGGAGGTATGCTCCTTTGCTACAGACTATCCAAAAGCGACGAAACGCTCCGTTCCGTTTCGTGTAAGTCTTGGCGTGAAGTTTGAAATAAATGCCGATTTTTTCATTCTATTCTTATTGGTCCAATTGCTCCCGGCCAGAGGAAGATTGAATAAATAGAGTCGGGTATGAAAATCTTCTCATTTTATTTGGCTGTTCTTTTGTCCACGCAGGCCTAAGAGAACGCGTAGCATCCTCTGGGAGTTGGGCTGCAGCCCCCTAGTATTCTAGCACGCTTTCACACAAACATTTGGAGTTGCGGTGACTAGAATTGGAGTTGATTAAAACCACGGCCGTTTGTTCTTTGTTTTTAGTCATAAAACTTGGATTAAAGTGACCAAATTTTGGTTTAATTTTACCTAAAATGCAGCAAGAATATTTTGAATAAATAGCGAAAAGCCAACTTTGATGTGACACCGAACACCTTCACTGGAAAACGACGCCTTACTTAATGCTAAATCTGAATAGATAAGCCACAAACGACTTATGGAATTAAGTAAAAGTGTTTAAGAAACAATTACTGAAAGTACAACCATAAAAAAATGTTGTTTTAGGGTAAAATTACAGAAAAATCGAGGGAAAAATACCACTTGTTTAGAAACGTTGTATATCAAATCAGCCACTTTGCCGATGCCGATGGTTCGCCTGGAAATCGCATTTCAACTTGAATTTCAACCTCCGATTCGTTTACACAGAATGCAAAAATCTAGTTTCTAGTGTAAAATATGGTTTCAAACAGAAATTTCGGAAACCTACATTTTGTTATGTGCATTTGTGCAGCCTTTTGGCAGAGATGAGTGTGAAGTTGAACACCGATTATTTTGATTCTTGCAAGAGACCTACTTCTCAGTAATAGGAGCCACAAAAAAATCTGAAGCTTCTCAAAGAGTGGTGACCTAACAGGCAGGAAGCACTTAGGTCAGGTTACCCAGGCTTTTGTAATAAATGGAGAAAATTGAAGCCTCGAAACCTTCAGAGTTAATGACAAACTTTTTTAGTAACCAAAGTCAAAGTAATTTTCAAACGTCCACTTCAACAGCTTGGTTCATTTCATATCAAAGGCACTTATAAATTAATTCATTCATTTAGCACTCATTTATTTTCCTCTCTTTACATCATACATTTAGCATTCTACAGATAGACATTTTCCGCTAAAATGGTTCAGAACAGTAATTTTTTAACTTGTTTAGACATCATGGTCGCATAGATCCTTGGTGGAAGTAGAATGATTTCATAGTAACATTCCATAGAATGATTAAATATTCTATCACGGCGCAGAATGGCTGATTTCATCACAGAGGCGTACTTTACAGTAAATAAAAAGTAAAAGAATATTGGCAGGAGGATTGGAGAATACCTGTGTTAATGTCCAGACATCTCAATGCCGTTGCAGCCAACTGTGCCCAACATTCTTTTTTATTGATGAGGTGACAGACATTGAGAGCATCACAGCATCTAATGGCAAAAAAAAACCAAATAAGACCTGAGGGATCACAATAAATCTAGGATATTTTGGAATGCGTTTGATACGGAAGGTATAATTCAGGAAGAAAGAAGTGTTCGTTGTATTTGTCCGCCCTTTTGCATAGGTTTAAGACTTACCTTACCCATGAGTCTCCAAAACACTTCTTCCTGGGATTGTGCTCCGCTCAGCCGACTCTCATAATGGGTCTAGTAGAAAAGGGCTGAAAAAGAGTTGTCCTTGAATAATAATAGGCATCTAAGGGTGGAAAAGGGTATGTAGAGATGCTATCAAAATGACTCGAAGGCGGTGGGAGGGGAAAAAGAACAGTTTTAAGGGAATGAGATGAGGCTGGAAAATCGCGTATTGATGTGAATCAATTAACATAAGTAGGGTCGAAAATGGGGTTTCTTATGAATATACCATCAAGTATCAACAATTCAACGTGCATTTTCAGCCAGAACTAGTGAAATCTATCTTTGAATAACTTCTTTTCACTCTTAAACTAAAAGTTTGAAAATAGCCCCCCCCCCCCCCCCCCCAATCATGTGTCATCATCGTTTGCGTCATCATATATATTAACATAAGTCAGGTCATAAATGATTTTTTCGATTAAAATAACATTAGTTTGCGAAGTTTCAACATGAAATGTCTACCAGAACGAGTGCAATCTATCGTTGAGTACCTTTTCTTTTTACCCCCGAAATCATGTGTGTCAACAAATGAAAAGTCAAAAATGAATTCTACGATCAAAATTCCCCAAGGATACCAAGTTTCAACACGAAAGGCCCACAAGAACGACTAAAATTTATTCTTATGTTTCTACAGAAGGTTTGGAAGAACGCGCAAAATTGTGTATTTGCGTCATTATATTAAGAAAAGTAAGGTCAAAAATGAATTTTACGATTTAAATAACATAGGAATGCTTTTGTTTAACACGAAATCCCCATGGGAACGTGTGGAATAGCCGAAACAAGTTGGGTAGTAAGGCGATGACCAAGCATTTCTATGCTTCGTTCCACCGTGCAGTGCCCCAGCATCCTCTGGGTAACGCGGCCACATCCTGGTGTCACCAAGTCCTTTTTATTTCAATACTGAAATAAAAATCACTTTCATTTCAGTATGTGAAGTTTAAAATCGGGGTAAACCCCTGATGGGTTTACTTTTTCAGTTCGTCTTATCTTTTTGCGCTTGGTTCGGTTTGGTGCTTCAAGCTCTCCTAACTGTTGTTCTGTTTGTCTTTCCTTTTCCTTTGAGGTTTCTCCTCTGAGTCTCGTGGTGTAACCATCTGTTTGACCGTTCTACAATGTCAGTACCAAATGGACTACATTTGGCAATTAAGAACCACTAATCCTGGCTCTTTATAGAAACAAAGCATGCACAATTACTTTCCCTATGCAAGGAGGTTTCTCCATGAGTAAGTAAGAAATAGTGGTTGGTAATTGCAAAATGCTGTCTAAATGAAACATTCAGACACATGGAAATTAATGGATCTAAAACTTTTGTTATTTAGACGTACAAATCTTGTTATTATAAATAATAATCCAATAATAACAAGCAAATTATGAAAACCGGTTGAAATAAAAGAGAGATTCCAAAAGTAGACTGTCAATAAAGGCACTCTAGGACACTCTACTTTCTATTAGACGAGGATTTCCTATTTGGTTAAGAATGATATTTGTGGGTTGAGCGAAGTTCAGAGATGACACTTTTATCCATTTGATTCCTAAAGAAGCTCCATTGATTCGAAGATTTTTTATAACTCTAATGAAACTATCAGAGGTTTTGTTTGGCATTGACTTCTAAATATTTAACTTATACATTCAAAGCACAATTGAATCCGCTCGTGCGAAAACCGCTAATGTCCATTTTTTTCAATATTGAGATTTTTGGGTTAAAATACTCTCGGAGATCAGACACACTCATTAATGTGGTGGAAATGTTTGTTCCTTAGGTTTGAAGCCCTTTTCAGGGGGGACCGTGGTCCGAATCATGCGAAAACCGCTAATGTCCATCATTCGTTGTATGCCTCATTATACTGTACAACAAACCAAAATGAAAAAATGTCTCCTGGACGAAATTAGGTGATCAATGTGCATTTTAAGGCGCTGAATCCGAATATGACCTCCGTTTCTTTCCATCACCCTCCAATTTTCCGGAAAAGCCGATTTTACTCGGAAAAATGACAATTTTGGGGTATTGTTGGTGTTTTTCCGACTGCTATCCCTGCATAATGTAGATAAAATTTTTCGTAGCTACGAGATTCAATTATACCGATGTCTTTTTAACTGATGAGTCCGGAAATGACCTTAATTTTTCCCGTTCACCTCTCAGTTTTCCGGGAAAGCAACTTTATCCTGGGAAAATGAGCAAATCCGACGCATATTTGTCGTGCATGCAATGTATTTTTATAAATTTTCCTGGACCCGTGGTAGCATGTTACTCATGTATTTTGAGCTGCTAAATCCGAATATTACCTCGGTTTCTTTCTATCACACTTCTCATATCCGGTAAAGCCGAGTTTTCCGAGCCTAAAATTGTGTATTGTAAAAGCTTTGCCGGATCGAAGTGTATTCAAAATTCATTGTATGAGAATGTCTCCGACATGTGATACATCGGTACCTTTGTATTTGATCTGTTGAATTCAAATATGATCTCAGATTTTTCCGATCACCCATCATTTTCCCGGAAAAGTCGCTTTAGCCGAGTTTTCCGAGCCTAAAATTGTGTATTGTAAAAGCTTTGCCGGATCGAAGTGTATTCAAAATTCATTGTATGAGAATGTCTCCGACATGTGATACATCGGTACCTTTGTATTTTGATCTGTTGAATTCAAATATGATCTCAGATTTTTCCGATCACCCATCATTTTCCCGGAAAAGTCGCTTTTCCTAGGAAAACGCTCTTTTCCTAGGAAAACGCTCTTTTCAGATATTTTTGCAATGATTTTTCTGCACTAGGGAGTTTCAGAAATTTTCCGAGATCCTCTTTAGGTCTCTCTTGCTGTATTAAGAGGCACTGAACTTGAATTTGACCTTCACTCATCTTTGACAATACCCCCCCCCCCCCAGTCTTCTAGAAGGTCCCATTTTTCCGGGCCAAAAGCTTTTCCGGACTGTTCCTACTTCCAGGGAAATTCAAAACATTTTCCGCATTTGTGATACATCGATTCTCATGTAATTTGAGCTGAAAACCCCGAATATGACCTTAGAAATTCGTTATCACCTACCGGAGAATCTCTGAAACTCTCTAGAGCAGAAAAATCATCGCAAAAATATCTGAAAAGAGCGTTTTCCTAGGAAAAGCGAATTTTCCGGAAAAATTATGAGTGATCGGAAAAATCTGAGATCATATTTGAATTCAACAGATCAAAATATACTTCGATCCGGCAAAGCTTTTACAATACACAATTTTAGGCTCGGAAAACTCGGCTTTACCGGAAATTTGAAGCCTGATAGAAAGAGACCGAGGTCATATTCGGATTTAGCAGCTCAAAATACATGAGTAACATGCTACCACGGGTCCAGGAAAATTTATAAAAATATATTGCATGCACGACAAATATGCGTCGGATTTGCTCATTGCTCATTGCTCATTGCTCATGCATCCTGGGATAAAGTTGCTTTCCCGGAAAACTGAGAGGTGAACGGGAGAAATTAAGGTCAATTCCGGACTCATCAGTTAAAAAGACATCGGCATAATTGAATCTCGTAGCTACGAAAAATTTTACCCACATTAAGCAGGGGATAGCAGTCGGAAAAACACCGAAAATGCCCCAAAATGGTCATTTTTCCCAGTAAAATCAGCTTTTTCGGGAACTTTGAGGGTAATGGGAAATAACGGTCATAATCGGATCGCGCATCAAAATACGTAAGGGTAACTTTCTTTACCCGAAAGGCACACTGAAAAACATGCGTTTCCGATGATTTAGAACCGACCATGCACGAATCATGCGAAAACCGCTAATGTCCAGTTTATTGCTAGTCATTTTGTGATGAAACTTGCTTTAAGTGCCGCAATTGTCAAGAATTTTAGTTTTACAACTTTACTTGAATGATAATCTACCGTTTTAATATCTTTAGAATGAATTTTGAAAGTACGAGGGTCATCCAAAAAGTAAGGTTCCCTACCTTGTATCTTCCGAGCGAAACGAGGTAAATCAAATCGGTAAAAAAGCTCTTATCAAGCATACTCTAAGCTTTAAAACAAGCTCAAGTTTTTGAAAATCGGTCAAAGGATTCGCGAGTAAACTTAATTTTACAGGGACAACTTCCTGTCGCCGCGTGCCCACCTCCGGGGTTAGGATGCGCGGAGAGTCGATTATTGAAGACTCGGGTTATCGCCTCTATACATCACATCAATAAGGAATTTTAAAGTTTTCATTGAGTATGCCTTGCCTTACGTTTTGACTCAGTCTCCACATATTTTTTTGACATTTCTGGTATCATTACGGCAGCTTCTTGATGCCCTCCGCGTAGAAGCTTTCGCCTTGACTCTGAAACCTGTCATTGACAGCTTTCTGTACCTCTGAATCGGTTGAAAATCGCTTCCGTCGTGGAAGTTTTTCCGCTCGGGAACAAATGAAAGTCACATGAAGCTAAAGTAAGAGAGTTTGAAGGATTGGGGGAAAATTTCCCTACGCAAAGCAACTGATTTGGAAGTGCAGATCGCTGTCAATGGCTGGTTTTGGAGTCAAGGCGAAAGCTTCTACGCGGAAGGCATCAAGCAGCTGCTGTAATGATACCAGAAATGTCAGAAAAATATGTGGAGACTACGTCAAAAAGTAAGGCAAGGCCTACTCAATGAAAACTTTAAAATTCCTTATTGATGTGATGTATAGAGGCGATAACCCGAGTCTTCAATAATCGACTCTCAGCGCATCCTGCCCCCGGAGGTGGGCACGCGGCGACAGGAAGTTGTCTCTGTAAAATTAAGTTTACTCGCGAATCCTTTGACCGATTTTCAAAAACTTGAGCTTGTTTTAAAGCTTAGAGTATGCTTGATAAGAGCTTTTTTTACCGATTTGATTTACCTCGTTTCGCTCGGAAGATACAAGGTAGGGAACCTTACTTTTTGGATGACCCTCGTATCAAACGGTTCCAAAACTCAGAGATTTTCACGAATCATGCGAAAACCGCTAATGTCCAGAGTCTTTTCTTTTTAATTATTCCGTCCCAGACAGAGGAGGAGCTGGAAACTGTTAGGGATCCTTTTCTACAATCCTCTCCTGTAATAATTAACTTCTGAACATTTTTTAATTCCGCATTTTAAAGGCTCCTTCAGTTTTTTGAAGTTCTCTCAAAATTAGAGGAAATGGACATTAGCGGTTTTCACATGAGCCAATTCAGTTAAATGATCATAAGTCGGATATAAATTTCTTTTGAATAATAAAGAGTTAACAAATCAGAAAAAATGAAAGCCTGAATCAAGCAAACAAAAAATTCAAAAATAAATAATCCAAACTTCTAATCTAATCATTGAGAGTTATGAGGGTAACTTTTAAGGTAACTTTTTCCACATTTCCCTATTCAATACATTGCTATAACTTGCATTTACTCATTTCTAGTTGAAAGCCTTGTGTAATTTAACTAGACATTCAAATGTTTTTTTTTTCAAAAAGAATTTGATATTGCAATCCAGACAAAATTGCAACTAAATATTTACTATACACGAAAGAAAAAAGGTATCAATTAAAAGGAACTAGTTAAACGAGTTAAGAAGAGTTACAAAGGGAAATCAATCCAGTTTTTATGTGAACGTTCTTCAACTAACCTGTACAAAGCTAAATATCTAGCAAGCACACTCTCGAGACCATCAGTGCGATTTTGCTTCAATACAGTATGAGAGAATAGATGGGAGTTTAAAATCAAGTTTGTCAGCTTTCCACCTCCAGAGAGAAGTGTCAAACCTCCGTTGTGCAAAATCAAAGGTAGAAAATTTTGAGATAACTTGGTTGAACTGATTTTACTTATTTCTGCACCTACACAATAAATGAAACAACAGGCAAACAATTTTATCTCTAAAAATAATTCAGTTTTAAAAACTTTACCATGAAAAGAGAAAAGGACTTCATGTGCGAGTTGGAGAGTGTATATACTGAGGCTAATCAAGATATGTTCCGGTAAATAAAAAAATTGTGTTGTTTTTCAAGTGAGAAAGCAACCTAGAGGTCTGTATAAATTTTTCGTGCTCCTTACAAAATGCAAGGCTATGGAAATTTCGATGATGCTCATTTACCTTCAAACTCAGAAACATCGACCCTTACCTCAACAAATGATGTTTAATGGGCATTGGGCAAAGGGTATGGATCTTTTGTAAATACCTCGAGAACGGCCGCACACGTTCACTTATGTTTTGGACGAAACTTCCTTAAATGGACAGCTTTATGCAATAAGGAACTAGGGTCAAATTTTCCATTTTTTTTTTATGATGCATTCCGTTTCAGGAGGGCATTTACTTACTATTGAGAAAAAGAAAATACTGAAAAACGATTTTTATCCCGCTTCAGCGACCCCGCGAAAATTTGCCGTCGCAGGATCACACGAGGTTCATTTAGCAATTGGGACCTATACTATGGTTCCCTATTGCGTAATGCGAAACTCGGATTTCCCATTTTGCAATTCGGAATTATAGGCAGGACGACAAAATGCTATCTCGGCATTCACGGCTCCTGTTCGATCGATCTTGCTGATTTTTGGCACAGGGTGATATTTTTAGAAGGAAAACTCAAATTTCTGGTCAAATTTCGAAAAAACATAAATCCAAGATGGCGCATGTGGCCTAAAATGCTATCTCGGCTCCTGTTCGATCGATCATGCTGATTTTCGACATCGGGAGTATTTTTGGACGGGAAACTCGAATTACTGGTCAAATTTTGAAAATTCGAAAATCCAAGATGGCGCATGTGGCCTAATATGCTACCTCGGCTCCTGCTCGATCTATCGTGGTGAGTCTTGGTTGTATAGGGGGTATTTTTGGACGGGAAACTCGAATTCCTAGCCGAGTTTCGAAAAATTGAATTTTTTTCAAATTTTGACAATGAACTTGTTCAGTAATGTTTGATTTTTGCAATTTTTGAGGTATTTACTACGCATGAGCCACGATAATTTCTTCCGATATTTTTCGCATGTCAATCCACGAAAAACAAGTTCGAAGTTGCGTCTTCTGAGCTCCCCTTTAAACGCGTATCTCCGAGGAATGAAAGATCCCCCAGGGGATACTTACTCAAGTAAAGTCATTTTCGACTACATCCACCATCTTGGATTATCGAATTTTTAAAATTTGATCAGAAATTCGAGTTTCCCGTCCAAAAATACTACCAGGTACCAAGACTCACCGCGATAGATCGAGCACGAGCCGAGATAGCATTTTAGGCCACATCCGCCATCCTGGATTTTCGCATTTTCAAAATTTGATCAGAATTTCGAGTTTCCCGTCCAAAAATACCATTTGATACCAAAAATCAGCATCGATCGAACAGGAGCCGAGATAGCATTTTAGACCACATCCGCCATCTTAAATTTTTGAATTTTCAAAATTTGACCAGTAATTCGAGTTTCCCGTCCAAAACTACCCCCCGATGTCGAAATTCAGCATGATCGATCGAACAGGAGCCGAGATAGCATTTTAGGCCACATCCCCAATCTGGGATTTTCGAATTTTCAAAATTTCACGATTCACGGGTTTGTTGACCTATTCAAGGGTTTATCGATCAATTCACGGATTTTTCGAACGAATCACGGGGTTGTCAATCGATTCACGGATTTGTCGATCGATTCGCAGGTTTTTGATCGATTTACGATCGTCAATCGAATCAGTGCCGATCAAATCACGTCAATCGGTTCACGTTCCAACTTTTCGATCGATTCATCTCAGATTCATGACACCGGTTTTTCAAAAATTTGTCGATCGATTCACGCTTTCATTTTTCGATCGATTCATGTCAATCGAATCTATAAACCCTCCCGTCCAAATTGCATGTTAATATTTGCCACCAATCTCGAAATATTAGCAAGTCGGTAGGTATCCATATTTTTGTTAGAATATATCTTTCTGCAGGGACAATGCACCTCCCCCTTCCTGGTATGATGGGAGGAAGGAGTGTTTTCTCTGTTGGGGTTAACTCTCCAGTGTGTAATAGTGACACCAGGGTCGTCTTCCCTATGCAGTCAGTGCTAAAACAATTTATAGTTCCTAATTGCAAAATGAGCTTCCCCGGATTCTTCATTTTGCAATAAGGAACTATAGCCTTTTTTTGTAATTTTAACAATTAGGCATTGTTACTTTTCTTGATTCATCTCATCAGAATGAGAAGATGAATCAAGAAAAGTAACAATGCTTAAGAGAAGAGGAAGCCCAGAGAAGGGCAGTAAGGGACTTTAAACGGAATGAGGGAGCTCGCCAACTTCCTGAGGACCTGTGGGAAAACAGGGCACTATGGCGGTTAGGCGTTGCAGACCGCGAAAGATTGCTGTTAAAGCGGCTCTTATGTATGTATGTAACAATGCAACAGTTCCTCGTTACACTCTGTGTAATTAAATTTGTCCTAAGAATCAATTCCTGAGTCGGGAAACAAGAAATACGCAGAACCAAAACCGCCAAAAGCATCGATTTTGGTACTATTTTTCAGTTTTCCACTGGTCGCGCGTTTTATTTTGCATCCAGAAAACATCGCATCCAGTTTGTTGAAAATTTAGTGAGTTTTAACTTTGGAAATAACCAATTTTGTCGTCAGATCAACCCCTGGAAAGTCACAGGCCATAATTCGCAAAAAAAGCCGATTTGAAGCCATTTTTGCCAAATGGCAACTTTCGGGCAACAATTCCTTGATGAACAGTTAGAGTTCGAATGCAGCGTCAAAAGTTACATTGGAAACCATGGAATTAAGGCTACCCGATGTTTTTGTAGGCTAAAATGTCTATCTGCCTGGGCTCAACAAGCAACGTCACTCCAAAAAGGTGTTCACAAAAATGGCCATATCTTGTGAGCAAAAAATGTCCATGCGAGGTATAATGTATGGATGGATGCGGAATCAAAGGAACCATCGATTCCACAACTTTTTATTCAAATCAAAACAGAGCCCTTTTTTGACAATTGCGGACTTGTAAAAAAGGATGCATATAAAATAAAAAAATTGGCAACAGTGCATGTTAAAATTAATAGGACATCAAAAGTATGAAAATATCTTTAGAGTGCGCAATTTTTAGAGAATTTTCGTTCGAACCGCGACTTCATAGCTTAATTTTAATGTCACTTATGGAATTTTCACGGTTTCAACTTGGCAACGCTATAGCGCGCAGGAAAAATTTTGGGTGAACTTGCTAATGCTGGAAAAAGGCGCGGCTTGTGATAAGAAACAACATATCCAACTCTGGGCAAAATCTACGGGGGGGGGGGGGGGGGGCAGAATCGCCGATTTTGAATAACCACCTTTTTGGCGCAAAACGCAAGTTGCTGTCTGTCACCATTCCAAAATGACTGCTGGTTGAAGTTAATAATAGCAGCAAAATGATATCTCCGTTATTCATGGGCCAATTTTTATCAAACTTGGTATGCAGGGATTTTTGACACAAAGATAAACAGACATCGGAATTTAAAAAAATTGCATTATTTTGATGACAGCCTCCAAGTCAAAATGTCAAGGGAAAAGTCGAAATCGGAAAAGTGCTATCTCGGTTGTGCACCAGTTGATCCAGATGAGTTTGGGAATGTGGGGGTCTTTAGACACGAGAAAAACGAATCTAACATCAGAATTCAAAAATATTGAAAAATTCTGCCTTTCCGCCATTATAAAGCCCACCATCTTGGATAAAGTGCTATTCTTTTAAATCCTGATGTCAGGCTTGCTTCTTTGTGCCAAAAAAACCCTTTATACAGTTTTATCTACATCAATCCATGAGCAATTGAGACTTTATTTTGCCACCATTTTGAATTTTAACCAGCGGTCATTTTGGAACGGTGATAGATATGGTCTTGCAGTTTGCGCCAAGCATTTTCTTTTCTAATGATTTTACAAATGAGGTATCACAAGATGCGGGTTTCTGTTCGAGATTCAAAAGTTATCCCCGCCCCCATAGGGCGGTTACGACCCCCCTCAAAAAATTTGCCCACTTTTATTGGAGGAAGTTTCGTCGAAACGGCATGTCAACATGTGCAACCCTTCATGAGATACAAGTGTCGACACTTCTTGCCCACCCTGTATTTGGTCTTTACACAATGTCTCAATGATTATGTATTAAAATGGATTATACACTGAAATTGACTTGGGCATATTACCAAACGGAGTGAAAGCAGATTTACTTTTCAGTCAGAACAATTCAGTCGTTTTTTCTACGGATCAGATTCTGCTCATTTTACTTCCTAACATATGTGAAAGTAATAGGGTTAAAAAGATATGAAGAAACAGAGGTAATACATTAAAAATATACCATTTATGGTGTCCTTAACATAAACATAAGTGGATATCGAGTTGGAATCACCAATGATGAAAATTTCTCCGACTTCTTGCCTAAAGTTATCCCACAAAATTTTGGTGCTGCCTGATGAAACAGATGGAATTGCAAGGACGGTGTCAGTCATCTGGAATAGAGATGAGAAAGAATTGAGGTGGGATTCTGAGAATGGGATGTCTTCCAATATAATGAAATCCTGAGAACTCAACATTCTTCCATTCCATTCAGTTCTGGCCTGAAGCCATATTGCTGTTATGTCTTAGAAATATGGAGTTTTAGATTAGTGAGTTCACTCTTATGGCCTCATTCAGTGTTATTTTTTGCCAGGTTATTGCAAGGAGCTACAAATCAATTTTCGCTTGTTTTGAAGCGACAAATTGATTCCATCCAGTTTCAATTTCTCGTGTTTGACATTAGGGTCAAATTAGTCAATTAGAGTCCCATTTAGGCAATTTGAGGATAATTATTATATTATTGTTATTAAATCACGTGAATTTCTATTCTATCCTGGTCTGAGCATACAGATTAACTCTTAACAAGACCCCTTCCCCAATTCATGAAGCTCAATATGAACATGTGCACTTCAACCCTCGATTTTTGGGAATTTCCAATCCGAAATAAATAATAATTGAGGAGTGCCTAAATGGACACAACTGGGAAAGAAATGTAGCTACAAGATTGAAGGGGAATAAACCAGATTCTCTTAGTCCCCAAAAGAGGTTCATTGGTAACACTTACGCTGTGGTAGCAGCATCCATAGAATAAGTTATAAATCTTCCTTGCACCAGAACGGGCCCACAGTCACAATCAGACCTCAGTGCAGTGCGGACCTCTATCAGTTAGCGCTCTCTTATCTGATTTTGTCCATCTGATAAACCTCTCTCAGCTCAATCTCACAGTGTTGAACAATTAGTGCTTTTAATGGGCATTATGCCCTAAGTTTCTGTGCAATTTGTTGCCACACTCAGAGTGGCAACATGTGTGATCAGGTGATAAAGCCTGGAATTCAGACTAAACAACAACCACACCTTTCTGTAGAAAACAAACGACAGGAACAAAAAACAAATGATGAGGTATTTCCAACTTCAGAAAACCCACACTTTCAAACCTCTGCTGTCTCTTTAATTGCTAATCTGAGACAAGCATGCAAAAATCCAATCCAAGCCACAGATGATAAATCTAGAGGCAGTGTTATGTTGCTAAAATCCTCCGCAGCCCATGTTGTCAATGTTTTCGAAAAGTTAAAATCTGAAAACGACAATTATAAAAAAACTATTGATGGACTCACCAAACGTTTAAGTGCGGTTGAAAACCAACTTACAATCATCCCAGCCAAAAATAGAGTCCCTTTATACCCAGAGTTACGACAACTCACTTTTGGTTGGGCCAGGATTGAGCTGAAAGTGGCCTAAAAAAAAATCCAACTCTGATTGGTTCTCGCTCATGGAGGCCGAAACGAGTGCATCAAGATGGCGGTACCTCGAATGTGAACAAGAATAATGAAAATATTACCTAATTGTGGTTTATCAAGAGTAAATTGTTATTTCCATAGGTCCAAAATGAAAATAGATTAAGAAATTATTCACAAACCAATCTCATTTTCTTTTTAATTGATCACTTTGTTGATGTTGTTGTTTTTGTGTGACAGACATCGCAGGATTCCTGATCCTTATCCCTCAATATCGTTCGTTTGGGTGCACTCGTTTCGGCTTCCATGGCCAGCCAAGGACGGCTGCCAGTCAGCTGATAATCGAGTTGTCGTAACTCTGGGTATAAAGGGACTCTAGCCAAAAAAAGAACCAAAACCTCTCATTTAAATAAACCTAGTGTCAGCAAATGTCAAACAAATGAGGTAATTCAAAACTCCTCTGGAAAATTTGACATCTTGGCTGAAAAATCAAATGAAGATGAAGAGATGTCCTTTGAAGAGGAAAACTCCTCAAGCTTAGACTCAGAAGAAAAAATAATCAAGGAGGAAACAGGATGGATCACAGTCGACTACAAGAAAAATCCAAAGAAGAAACGTTCAAAACCGATATCTGTCTCCTCAACCTCCGAAGATGACATCTCAGACCCGGAATACAGGAGCCGAAGGAAAATCTTCAGGAAAACTAGAGCCCAAACATCAAACGGAACCAACAACAAAACAACAACAGCCGGCGACTCCTCTAAAAAAGATAAGTCTTCTGTTAATAATAATATTAATAATTTTACAAACAATTCTAAAAACAAATCTCCCAAGGACAACCCTAAAAGTAACAATGTTAAACCTTTACCCCCTCCCCCTATCAAAGTCATAGGAATTAACTCAATGGAAAACATTAAAAAAATCCTTAAATCTGCTTCTGAAAAAGAAGAATATGTCATCCGTTTCCTCAGCAATGAGATGTGGAAAATTAACCCACTTACGGAAACAGCATACAGAAGCATCACTGCAGAGCTAAATAAAAATAACTTACAATGGTACTCCCATGCAGATAAAAACAATAGAAACATTAAAGTAATGTGCAGAGGTCTCCCATCTACTCTTGACCCTGAGGAAATCATTCAAGATTTAAAGGATAAAAATTTTAAAATTATTTCAGCTGTTTGCATGCAAAAAAAAAGTCGAAATTAAAAATAAAACCAAAACACAAGAAAATTTAGAGGAAAAAAAACATCCCTGAAAACCAAGACCCTAAAAAAAATTCTCAAGAAACTCCAAAAACAATTAAAAAATACGAGCTTGTAAAAATTCCCATCTTTCAACTTGATTTGGAACATAACGAATCTGCAAATAAAATTTATTACATTGAAGCCATACTACATACAATAGTTAAAATAGAACCGATTAAAATCAACCCTAAAAGAATCCCCCAGTGTAAACGCTGTTGTGGCTATTTCCACACAGCTAACTTTTGTCAAAAGCACCCCCGATGTGTAAAATGTGCAGGCAAGCACTTTTCACCCGAATGTGAGTATAAAGGGACCATTGCCAACCCAAAATGTGTAAACTGCGGTATTATAGGTCACCCAGCAAGTTACAGAGGTTGTCCCCTAGCAAAGGAGCTTCAAAACACTAGAAAGAAACAATTAAAACTTAAAAAGCAAAATTCAACCCCCCTCAAGTTAAAAAATCTAGCGTCAATAACCCTCCAACAAAGAAACTAGACAAAACGTTTGCTCAAGCCGCAAAAGGCAGCTCTGAACCTTCAGAAAGATTAATCGAAATGCTCTTAAAAACGATTGAAAGTCTTAACGAGCAAATTACAATTTTAAATAGTAAAATAAGTAAATTAGAAACATCAAGTAGAAAATGAAAAAAGTTTAATAATTTTAGTTTGTTTAGTTTTATTTAGTTTGTTAATTTTCTCTGTTTTTCTATGTATTTTCTATCTATGTCTTTTTGTAATAACAACATAAATGTCTTTTTCAAATAACTCTAATGAAAATTTATCATTTTCAGATCAAATTAATGGTGACATTGACTTTGACGATGTTATCAATCTCAAATCGCGTGCCAAAGCGGAAGCATTGACACTAATAGCCTGGAACTGCGGAGGTCTGACACGTACAAAGGCCGAGGAACTCAACGTGACGCTGAGAGATTTCGGTGTGGATATCGCCCTCATTTCAGAAACATGGTTCACCAGGAGTGACTTCACGAGATTTTTCGAAGGGTATAAAATGTATAATGCACTGCAACCCTCCAACAAACGTAGAGGCGGCTCTTCAATTCTAGTCAAAAATAATCTAGAACATAATTTAATTAAAATCATTCAAACTGATTTATTCCACACTGTAGTCATTCAACTACAGACGGATATTGGAATTTTCAATGTAGCATCTATTTATGCCCCACCAAATAACCTCATCTCAGCCCAAAATTTCCTTGACCTTTTCGGGGAGCTGGGACAGTCTTTCTTATTGGGAGGGGACTTCAATTCCAAAGATCCAATATGGGAGTCTAGAATAACAAATCCAAAAGGGGAAAACCTTTTTGAAGCAGTTAAAAAAATAGACGGTAACTTTATCTCACCAGGAAAACCCACGAACTTCCCATACAACAAAAAACATAAACCGGACATTATAGATTTCTTTGTTTTCAAAAACATTGAACTGATAAACAAAACAACTTGTGACACCTTACAATCACCCATAACAGGTCACGCAAAAATCAGTTTAACCATTCATTTAAATCCAATACTCATAAATAAACCCCCAGCCATTTGTTCAAAAAAAACAAATTGGACAAAATTTAGACAAGATTTAGAAAGTATGATTTCAAACAGCTCTAAAATAGATTCCCCTGAAGATATAGACAAAGAAACAGAAAACTTAGTAAACCAAATTCAGCTCTGTGCAAAAAACAATACTCCCATAGCCGTCAATAACTTAAGACCTTATGAAATTCCAAAAAGTCTATTAAAAATGATCCGCTACAAAAGAAAAATTCAAAGAAAATTCCATGTCTCTCAAAATCCAGAGGATAAAGCTCACTTCAATAGACTAAACAAATTAGTTAGAAAGCATGCTCAAACCTTCCTAAACAATAAATTTGAAAGATTTCTTCTCTCCCTTTCCGATAAAAAAGACAAAGATTATACATTACGGGCAGCAACCAAATATTTAAAAAGACCCAAACAACTCAGTTTCCCGATCAGGAAAAAGGATGGAACCTGGGCAGAAACTAATAGTGATAAAGCGGAAATCCTTGCAGATCATTTTGAGAATTCTTTTAAACCTCACGAGAACCTTGAAAATGAATCTGAAAATGAAACCGAAAAGGAGAGAGATGTGTCCACACCGAAGTCTCATAAAATCAAGAAAATACCGCCAACCAAAATTAAAACCATTACCCCCTCAGAAGTCAAAAGGGAAATTTTGGGGAAAATAAAAGCCAAAAAAGCCCCGGGTTTCGACAATATTTCAGGATTAATTTTAAAAAATTTGCCATCCAAGGCCATAATGAAATTGGTGTGCATTTACAACGCAGTTATCAGAAACAAATATATTCCGCAACAATGGAAGATTGCGGAAATCTTTGTCCTTCTGAAACCAGATAAAATTCCCTCAGATCCTAGTTCCTTTAGACCCATTTCGCTTTTGCCAGTCATAGGAAAACTCTTTGAGAAACTATATATCAAACGATTGAATGAAATTGTTGGTAATAAAACATCTCATCATAGATGCCCAATTTGGCTTTAGGGCCAAACATTCAACGATCGAACAATTGCATCGAGTATCTAAATACATCAAAAACTCACTTGAAAAAGGAGAATTTTGTGTTGCGGTATTTTTAGATGTAGCGCAAGCGTTTGATAGAGTCTGGCACGAGCGCCTCGTCGAGAAACTGTTTAAAATGCTACCCTGTAACCACGTGGAACTCCTTTCATCATTTTTGGAAGGAAGACAGTTTAGAGTAAGATATGAGAACACAATCTCAAGTTTAAGACCAATAGGAGCGGGAGTTCCATAAGGTTCCTGTCTCTCTCCTCTCCTCTATTCTCTCTTCACAACGGACATCCCACAGCCCAGGAGAGAGGGGAAAATGGGAATCTATGCCGACGATACACTCGTGATGGACTCGTCCAAGAGCTATAGAGAGGCGCGTCAAAATGTCCAGATCCACTTAAATAAAATAGATAAATGGACAGCTAAAGACAAAATCAAAATAAATGCTTCAAAATCAGTTGAAATTGTTTTTACAAACAGGAAATTTCATCATCGTCCTCTACATTTGGGAAATAGTCAAATTCCTAGAGATAAAGTTTCTAAATATTTAGGCCTCCACCTGGATTCCAAGCTCAGGTGGAAAGATCGCCGATGGTATACCTACTGGTAGTTCCGGTGAGACCTTTTCCCAACAGATCACCTGATTTCTTATAGCCACAACTTTTAATCTCTATTGTACTTCTTTTCTTATGTATAATCTTTTCTCATTTTGTCTGTTTTTTACATAACCTCTGTAACATTTACAAGTAACCAATAAACAAATAAAGGTCAGCAAAAAAAAAAAAAAAAAAAAAAAAAAAAAAAAAAAAAAGGTGGAAAGAACACATAAAAAAAAAAGTAGCCCAAATTAAATTAAAATTTCTAAATATGTTTTGGCTACTAGGTAGAAGGTCTAAGCTAGACCTTAAACTAAAACTTTTACTCTACAAGTCAATGTTGAGACCCATATGGAGTTATGGCTGCCAATTGTGGGGCTGTGCAGCCAAAACAAATCTCAACCAGATAGAAATAATCCAAATGAAAATCCTCAGAAATATCACTAAAGCACAATGGTACGAGAGAAATGCGGATATAAGAGCGGATCTCGACATTGACTCTGTAGAGGATTACATTACAAAAATGTATATCTCCTACGAAAATCGTTTACACAACCATCCGAATCCAGAAGCGCTTGCACTGCTGTTCAAGGATGATGGCGTAAGGAGATTAAAACGCAGGAAAACACATGAGCTTGGAATCCATGGTTTTTCAAAATTATTTCCATAATAATTAAAATCTTTGAGCGCCTCCTATTGCTCTAAGGACTTGTCAGGAGACACTTGGTTTTTGGACGGGTCAGCCCGTCGTAATCCAGTTACAATGAAAAGACATTTTTATTTCAACATAATCATGTGCTATTTTACACTCCAGTTAGTTTTAGGCAGTACACTTTAAGTTTAACCTTAATCAATAGCTAGTTTAAGATAAGCTAAGTTAAGATTAAGCATTTCAAAGACATTTAATATGTCTAAATGTAATCTTGTACAATGTTAAATATTTTGTGCAAATAAAAAAAAAAAAAAAAAAAAAAAAAAAAAACCAAAACCAGAACGGGCCAGACTGTCTGCAAGCGCTCAAAAATACCCACTGGAGGGGCTGCAGGTCTGGGGGCTAACATACAAAACAATGGTTTAAGCATACATTTTTTCTTTTTTCTTTTTTTTTATAAAAAAAACTTGTTTTGGAATTTATTGCAGCGTAAGGGACTCCCCAAACTCTTTATGGGGCTGTGTGCCATGATCGATTTCCTATTTCCTTATTAAGTTAAACTCGTGTCTGAATGCTGATCACAAGTCATCTATGTGCCAACTTTCTACAAACCACCGTTTACGCACAATCCACTATTGAAGTTTCGATAATTTTCTCAATACATGGAGGCAGCATGGCGATTAAGAACCAAAAAGATCATTTATGCTTTCGACACTCAAGAACGGGCAAGCTGTAAACAAGGAAAACTCCAGCTGGTGAGAAGTAAAGAATACATAGGACAGAGATATTAATTTGGATGGTAAAACAAAAAGGCAAACGGAATCCGATATAAGACTGCCGCTCAGGGCTGTAGTGGCTTCTGAGAATAATATACTTGAACGCGTTGGGGTTTTCCTATTTTCTTTATTTACAGCTAGCCCATTCTCGAATGGTGACGGAGAGAGGGACTTTTATGACTCTTGATCGCTGCTCAAACTTCATTTATTCAAATATTCAAGGAATTATTGAAACTTCAACCGCATATGGTGCAAAAACGGTGGCTGTTAGAAAGTTGGCGCAAAGATGACTTTTGA
This sequence comes from Bemisia tabaci, assembly GCF_918797505.1. Taxonomy (NCBI): domain Eukaryota; kingdom Metazoa; phylum Arthropoda; class Insecta; order Hemiptera; family Aleyrodidae; genus Bemisia; species Bemisia tabaci. Next base: position 89,690,793 of record NC_092793.1, on the reverse strand, counting down.
TCAGCATTCATCGACGAGTTCCAGTGACAGACAGTCCCATAAGGTGTAAACCAAGTCCTTTAAAAAATCGAAAAACTAAAACGGGAAAGAATCTTTATGGCAATGTGATGAATTGTTCAAAAATTGTACATTAATTATAATTCACGAGTTCTGAAAATTTTGGGCATAAACTGCCTGTAAATACCTTTATTGGTTCAAAAGTTAGCAGACTGTCAAGATGACAACTAGGCATCACAGTGAAGAAAATGTTTGTGGGACTTTACAAAAAATGGGCGCATTAAAAAGGCAAAGCTTCATACCAAAAATTGGTAGCAATGAGCTTGCTCAGTAATTTTTGATCCGTTTATTTTCGAAAAGTAAAGATTGCACATAGTTAGCAGGAATTATCTCAGATTTTTTTGGACAGCTTTAAATCACGATTAATAATTCAAAGTTAAGTATGGAGCTCCCAACCAAACAAGCATTGCCGAGAAAGCCAAGACGGCGTCCGAAAATATCTCTCTCGTTACGGTCACGATCTTGATTGTACGTTACCTCTTCTGTAATCCAAGTATATGGAGCCGTTATCAATGCATGGCTGTAAAGACTATAAATCGCGTCAAGTGTACACGCGATCGGAATGGTAGCTGTATCGAGACGCGCATTCTTGGACATCAGCTTCGCATTCTTGGCGATGGACATGTGAAGGGGAGCTCAAAATATGCAACTTTGAACTCGTTCTTACTTAATCGTTTAGTCATCATTCATAAAAATTTGGGAAAATTTCTGGGAACTAAATGCACCGTTCACTTTACAAAAATGCAATAATTAAAAATTACTGAACAAGTTCTTAAAAAGCACGAGGGATTTGGTTGTCTCTATACATGTGAGCCTCTGTTGGATGGTTTTTCAAGATATTACTGGTTTTAAGACTTTCTCTATCCTGAATTTTGATTATTCCAAACATTAGTCAGACTCACAGATTCAAGTAGGCTTCAGTAAATAGAGCCTCTTGGTAGATTTTTTAAATGTTCACCTCGAATAATGATCTAATTCTTTCCTTCCTGAAGTGTTCCCTATTCACTGAAGCTTTCGGATGAACACTGAAACTGGCATGACTTTTTACAGCTCTTCTCCTTTTTCTGATTGGTCAAACACCTCCTCCCTTAAAAAGGCATTGAAGTGCCCTTTTTAACCAAGGCTACCCTTGCAATGCCAGTACCTTCTATACTATAAGCTCTAAGACCTCCTAATTTTGCGAAACTGGTAACGCTTAGTTCCAGCGTTCTACCGGGCCAATTTTCATGATTTTTGCGGCTATCGACAGGCAATTGTCTCTAGATAAGCCAACTCTTTTCAGATTTTCAAAATATGGCCCAGGTTTTTTTATATTACGTGGTAAAGTTGCGAATTCTCCCATTTAAACAATGTAAATTTACACTTTTTGTCATAGTTCGTTTGAGCGTTCTACCGGCCCGATTTCCATGGTTTTTGCGTAAATCGACAGGTGATAGGCCCTAGATGAGCCCGCTGTGATCAGATTTTGGAAAAAGGACCCAGGTTTTTTTAAAATCACGTTATAAAAGTGAGTGAGTTTACAGGTTGCTCCGGTACTGCTACCGCTATGCGCGGGAGGATGCGCAGTGGTCGAGGAGGTTGCGCAGTAGCTGTGTAGCCTGCGCATCAGCTCTACACTTATCTACACAAGATTCGCCCCATAGGACGCATGTCGAGCGGTGGCCGAGTCGTCTAAGACGTCGAAGGCGTCCTCTTTAAAATCGGTGTGGGTTCCGATCCCCGACTCATGATATCTTAATTATTACCTGACTATCATTGTTCATTGTTTTACTGCAATATTTCATCAAGCAGTCATTCCAAAATGCGTCCTTTTAATTTTAAAGTAATTTTAAGTAAAGTTTAAAATTAAAGTATACCTCATATCGTAATTTTTTATGGGAAAAATAAAACAAACACTGATAGAAGGGTAAGAATAGGGCCGCGAAGCGGCCCATTGATGGCGCGGAGCGCCTTCGGGGGGTTGGGCCGAGTGGCGGGCAGGGGGCGTAGCCCTCTAGTTTTCATATATGCTGGTTACGTACCGCATTTAAAATGAAGCCATTACCCTTGTCATCAATGAAGGCAATCCTGTTTCCGTTGATATTAGGCATTAGAGTCTTGATAGCAACTGGATGTTGATAATTACTGACATTTTTCCAATCCTCAAGATTAAAACACCTGATATGTCCAATCTAAAGCAAAAAATTAACAAGGATAAACCAAAAAATCCAACAAGTTTTAATCTTACTCAAGCGCTTTAAAAAGCAACATGTTGAGAAGAAGTCAAATATTACAGTCAAACGTCAAGTCAAATGACTAAATGAGACCAACTTTCCGCTAAGTTGAATTTTTGTGTGGTCCCATCGAATTTCCATTAAAGCTATTGTTGATAGTTTAGGCCTAACTCAAATTGCGAGCAAAATAGCATCTGCTTAACTCCCCAGGAAAGTTAAAATTGGGCACTATCTTGGATTATAGGCATTACTGTGCATTCGGTGGTTCAGTGGACCAATTTTTTGAACTTTACAACCCAAAATACGTAGGTTTAGAATTATCATACAACCCATTCTGATATTGTCACGGAGTATCAGGAGCGATCTAACCAAAATGGAGGCCGACTTTGGCCTTTACGTGGACCAAATCAGGACTATTCGGCATGAAATAGTTTTTTTTTTACTTTTCTTTTGGAATTTGCGACCTCGAAAACATATATTCAGTGTTTCTTCCTCTCTTTACGCCGCATTTGACATTTTGGCCGCTCAGCAGCCAAATTCGGCCGCCACCTTCGATTTTGAGCATTTCCGTGGGCCGAGGGGTCTGTTAGACAGTTTTTTTTTTAATCTAAGACCCAGTAAACATGAGAATCAACACCTCACTCGATGTGTTGTGCCGTTTCACCAAAATTTCATTTTTGAGCAGCCATTTTGGCCGCAATCTTGTTTTGGGAGCCTCTCCGTCAATATCCGGGAGTCCACCTCAGATTTTCTCATTCTAGAGATCAAAATGAGGAGATTAAGCTGCGGTGGCAACTTGCATCCTGAACGTGCACACGGGACGTAATTTTCGAACACATGGCCCCTGAGAATAGTGAAGAGTTTAACAACACATGAGTCTTGGAATACATTGCAAGTCTTGAATCAATACAGTATAATATTTATGCTGTTCTATCTCTCTTTTACCCGTTCTCTTAAATTTGCTGCGTCACTTCCAGTCCCATGTAACACAGAGGTACCATTAGCTTTACTAATTTGCAGACAAGTCTTGGCAAAGTTCTACTCTGCACTGAGGAGACTATATGAACTTGGGACAATTTAATACTTTTATTTTTTAATGTGGCTCTGCATATCAGCTGATGAGAAAAAATGAGAGAGAAAGAGATGATGCTGATAAACTTTGTGGGTGGTTCGAGAGCCAGGTGCACAATATTACTTACATCTGATGAATAATATAGAAAATCACCGATAATTTCATGATGAACTATAACGAGTTCCTGGTCGATTTCTGGTAAGATTTTCATTTCACTTCCATGGGGAGATTCCTCAATCTGCACAGAAAAGCAGATTTCAACTACATACCACAAAGTAAGACTAACAAAATATAATGAAAGAGAGTATTATTGACTAATTTGTGCAAGTAAGAAAAACAGAAAGCTTCACAGTAGCTTACTGTTCCAATTTTCAAAAAGTTTAAGGAGGATTTAAAGAATATGATTAACGTAATTGGCTGAAATGCGTATGATGGTGGATTTTCAAACAGGACAACGACCCAGAGCACAAATTGGACTGAATCAAGAGTCCAAAGTGAGTGGCGAACAATTAAGAATGGCGCTCCATTAAACTTTTCTGTGTTCACAATCAGCTCCTACCAGCTCCTTAAGATGGGATCATGATGTCATACAGGTAAATCCAGGCAGCCTTACTCACTAGTGAATCGAGAGCTCGTAATATGAGTTCCTATCAAAAAGATAAAAATTTACAAGCTCCTTTTCCAATTACTCCAACTATTAAGAATTGGAGAGTTCTTTAGAATAACCACATACAACAGAAATGACAGTTAGGAGAAAACCACAAAAGGATTCAAATGAATGCAGTTTTGTGAAAAATTGATGAATTCGTAAAATTGAAAAACAGAATTGAAAGGCACACTCTCCTTGATTGCTTGGCTTAAAGTAAAAGAAAATTAATTTCACCTGACACATTTTAGTAGTGAAAGCTGTAAGTTCAGATAAATGTGGTTTTAACAGAGAACTACTTTCGTGCCTCAGAAAAATCACTTAGGTCATCATTTCTAGCACAAATGTGATTAGAAATACATGACAAAACTATTGCAATGTGGTGAAGGAACATTTTCAGGAAATATTCAGTAAAGGAGCAAAAAAAATACAACTGTCCAAAATTGACGACATCGCACGAATAACAACCTATGACTGGAAACCGCGTTGCGAGAAAAACGCATTTCAAGTTTTGTACTTTATGTGCTACGCCAACTGTGCTTTGCAGGCACCCTGTTTATGGGTGACCCAACTCTTCTATTGAAGGATGCCAGGTTGACATTGTAATACATTTTCGGTTTCCACAGAAATAAACTTAATTTAAAAAATCAGTTCATGGGCTGTTACTGCGCCCCAAAATCACTTTCCTTGAAGTTGGTGAGTAAAAAGAATTATAACCACGCAAAATTAATGCCAAATGAACGAGCAGACACTGTTAGCGATACTCGCGAACTGAAAACAACATTAACGGGTTTATGGATGCATAAAAGACCTTCACACATATAGGCTGTTATTCCACTCATTGCTCCAGAGGCCTGACTTAACTCAGGAAAAGAGGCCGTTATCTAACTATGTTCTACCTGTACCACGGTATGGTCCGGGGTACAGAGAATTTGAAAAGCCGGTGGGAGCTACGAAGACCTATACGCGTATAGGTTGTAATTCGTACAGGGTCCTCAATTGCACCTAAAAAAGTCAAACTTTCTTACTCCACTTAAGTAACTATCCTTTAATGCACAGAAATGAGCTCCAAAAGCGTCCTTCCTGACTAGAATTTTATCGCAGCTAAAGTAGCGACTGTCTTTTGACATTTCTTTCAGCCCCCACTATAATGCGATATGCGATAATCACAAGACAATATAGAGCAAGATTGTAAGATTTCGTCCATACTTTTTGTTTACTCCGCATAATTTTAAAATTTCTCTTATAGATTTCTGAAAACACTTTTTTTTAAAGTTTTCCTTATTAGTATCCTTGTTGCAGAAATGTCTATGGGTTTTTTGGTGATCTTTAAAAATTCTCAGGAATTTTGAAAGCTGTGTTTCTGATTTGTGAAAAAATTAGTAGTCTACAAGGTGTTGCCCAAAAAACTAATTTTCCTCGATATCATAGAGGAGGATCCCCTGAAAACTTGCCAACAGTTACATGCAGCAGTTCAGTGTTACGTTTGCTCATCAAACTGACATGTTCTCCATGATATACTACGTATATCCACATAGGTGGTTTTTCAAGAATTTCCGAGGTGAAATTTTTCAAATTGCTTTCAAACGCAGAATTTTGATAGGAGCAAGTACATTTTCAATACATATATCTTAGAATACAAGTTATCAGAAAAGCCGTTCTCTAGGAAAACCATGTATGCGGCTAACTGCCATACACACTCATTCAAAAGACTTGCTCAGTTATGATAGGAAAGTCTGGTGGGCTGCAATGACAGCATTGAAAAATGAAGCCAACTGATATATTAGTTAAATCGCCCCTAATTGACAGAAAGATCAAAGGTAAGAATGAGGACCATCCCAGTTGAGACACAGTGTTAAGTCCTTAATGTACAATTATTGACAACTTTTATGCGTATAATATTCCTCTAGATTGTACTGTCTTAATATTTAAAGGTATGACATTTCCTAAAAAGCCAGTCCTCAGTGGTGGAGTTGCCAAGGCAGTTTGCTGTCAGCAAGAAGTGTGGCAAGAAAATTACCCATTGCGCAGGGGTATGCATAAAAACTTCTGAAATCATGGAGAATGTTCTTTAGGAAGTTATCACTCCGGAGGAGGGAGGGGGATTTAGACTAGGGTTGGCCAAAAAACTGATTTATCGAAAATCAAAGCTCAATATTGCAGAAACACGTTGTACATTGATATTACTTTAAAGCCTACTCTATGTTTTTGTTTTTTTTTTTTTGTGATAAATAGAAATATCAGAGTTCAAAAAATTTAATTTTGACTCTAATTTTAAGTTTTGGAATTTCTTGGCTTTGTTTTCCCCGCGAAATGGTGTGGACCCTGCACCATTTTTCCACCTTGTTCAAAATATTGAGGTTGCAGCAACCTTTAGTTTTGTGAATTTTTTTCCCCCCTTTCATTTGTTTTCTGCCGATTCGATTGTACTTCAAAAGCATACTTGAAATCGACTAAGGCCCTCATTTTAGGAGTCTAAACTCACATTACGTAGGCATTTAAGATGCGTTAATTGGTTTTTGGATAAAAGTAATTTTTGTCTTCCCAAACATGTCCCTAGAAACGCAGGAAACATAAGGGCAACTGGTATTACAACGATTTCATCGATTTTGTCGAGTGACAGGGCAAACTAGCAGAAAATTGGCTTGTGCTTCTTTGAAACTATTTTTATTATAAATGAAGAGAGAGAACTGTTCTGTTCCATATGGAAGGCGGGGATCTCCCATATGTATGCTCATAGAAAGGCCGCATTTCTCGATTTGGTCGAAATTTTACGATTTTGCTGTATTTTGGTTAGACTTGGCAGGAATGCTCAAAAATTTGAATTTTTTTATTCTAGAGAGCCTCTTTATAGGACATTAAGACAGTATAACAAATATTTTTTGAAAGGTGATGTTTCTCCCTCTCCACAGAGCCAATGGAAGAGTTGGAGACACAGTTTTTATTGAGTTTTCATCGATTTTCACCAATTTGTGAAATCCCAATTCACAAGGTCAATCGCTAATGGTTGATCAACACATTTGCATGAAATGATTAATTTGCCTGCTGGGCTTTGAAATACATATGATGATGTTTTTCAATTAAGTACTTCCTTGCATCAAATTAAAAAGAAAAAATCACTATTCATTAGGGAGGCAACAGAACACTCCTGCATGGTCTTGAAAATAGTATTTGAGGCGCTATTTGTAGGGGAATCAAAAAACCATGATCAAAACAATCGTCTAGCGGCAGCTCGACTGGACGACTTAACTCGTCGATTCAGATATTTCCCAGGCTTGGCTTGCACTGACAAGTAAAAATACTAGTTAAATTATACGAATGGACTAAGACAATGTAAGAATTATTCCAGCACACAAAAATTGTTTTGATCCAAAGCTGATTAGCACGCCTTGACAAGCGACTGAATGTGAGTTTAGACTCCAAAAATGAAGGCTCTCGCCGATTTCTATCATCCTTAAAATATACAATCAAATTGGCTGAGAATGCATGAGATAAAAAACATATTTTTTACAAAACCGAAGGATACAACCTCAAGGAAAGGACGACGGACCGGTCTTATGGGAAAAGTGGGCCCGGTTAAATCGGCTGGCGTTTTGATATGTTGTAGGTCTTAACCTACTGATCAAAAGTGTCAATGGGCATTTCTCCCTTTCTCGAAGTTTTACCCCCCATTTTGGGGGTCAAAGTTGCCAATTCGGCGTATAATTGGCAGTTTTGACACCCGGGTTTATTGGTCGCCTATGAGATTCTTTGATGGTTTCTTGAGTCTTTTGTATCCTCTGAATAGGCTAGAGACCATCCGAACTCAAAAACTGACAATTTCGCCTTATGGGTAAGGGGGGGGGGGGTGTTCACGCCACCGATTTCAGAGTCGGCGAGCCGCATTAAACCGATTCTTTCGCCATGTTTTGGAGAATTTTTTATGCAAATGATTGCGACTGCATCTTGAAAGGTCGACTAAGATGCAGCTCAGAATATACCCCCGGGCGGGAGGGGGGGGGGGGGTGCGACCGAACTCGAGCAGCGTAACTGGCTTGCGCGGGTCGGATCAAACCGATCCTTCTATTATGTTTTGGAGAACTTTTTTGCAAGTGACTCAGGCTGCTTCTTGAAAGGTCTACTAAGATGCAGCTCAAAATATACCTCCCCCCCCCCGGGGGGGGGGGGGGGAAGCGAAAACTGGGCCGAAAAGCCGACCGAACTCGGGCAGCGAAACTAGCTCTCGCGAGTTGCATCAAACCGATGATTTTGTCATGTTTTGGAGTTTTTTTTCCATCCCAATGAAACAGACTGCATTTCGAAGTGTCGACTGAGATGGAGCACGGAATATGCTGTATGAGAAAGGAGGTTTCTCAATCCGCACCCTCCCTCGCAATAGGATCTCTCAGCATAGGTCAGTGTGGCACTGACACTAGTATAGTGGCATTTTTTACCACCACCATCACTCATACATAATTCCGAGGGTCGTTTTAGCTGACACGCATTTCCGACTGAGCCCAATATTTCTATAAGCGAAAGCTAATGGTGCAGATGATTCCTACGGCTGAGACGTATATAACGTCGGTTGATTTCAGAAATATATCATCTAGGTGATTTTTTAAATGAAATCGCACATTATTATCGAGCATTAAACAGTTTTGTAGAATGTCAAGAAAGGCAAGGAAGAAAGCAAAGCATTCGCAAAAAGGCAATATATGCAATGCAATCAGTTCTGAAGGTATTTGACGAGTTCTGGGTTTTTCATTCTTTCTACTGGAGCTCCATAAGTAATGGATCAAATCCTGGAAGCTCTCAGTGCAGAAAGTGAGGCGAGCTCGCTGAGATTTTTTTACGTAATCAGAAAATCTAAGAAAAAAACAAGGTCATGTACTTCTTCTTTTTAATTTTTTTTCTTTTCAAAAGCAAATAACCCCTCCCCTCGTCGAAATTCTGAAATGCATCAGGATATGCTGAAAATTGAATGATGCGTTAAACGGTATGAAGTTTTAATCGTCCTAGCCACATTCAAAAGTGTCACTCTACTAGTGTCAGTGCCACACTGACCTATGCTGAGAGATCCTATTGCGAGGGAGGGTGCGGATTGAGAAGCCTCCTTTCTCATACAGCATATTCCGTGCTCCATCTCAGTCGACCTTCCGAAATGCAGTCTGTTTCATTGGGATAAAAAAAAAAAAAAAAAACTCCAAAACAGGACAAAATCATCGGTCAACCTATCAACTCATCAACCGATCAACAATCAAACTCGGGCAACTTTCGCTGTCCGAGTTCGGTCGGCTTTTCGGCCCAGTTTTCGCCTCCCCCCCCCCCCCGGGGGGGGGGAGGTATATTTTGAGCTGCATCTTAGACCTTTCAAGAAGCAGCCTGAGTCATTTGCAAAAAAGTTCTCCAAAACATAATAGAAGGATCGGTTTGATCCGACACGCGCGAGCCAGTTACGCTGCTCGAGTTCGGTCGCACCCCTCCCCCCCTCCCGCCCGGGGGTATATTCTGAGCTGCATCTTAGTCGACCTTTCAAGGTACAGTCGCAATCATTTGCATAAAAAATTCTCCAAAACATGGCGAAAGAATCGGTTTAATGCGGCTCGCCGACTCTGAAATCGGTGGCGTGAACACCCCCCCCCCCCCTTACCCATAAGGCGAAATTGTCAGTTTTTGAGTTCGGATGGTCTCTAGCCTATTCAGAGGATACAAAAGACTCAAGAAACCATCAAAGAATCTCATAGGCGACCAATAAACCCGGGTGTCAAAACTGCCAATTATACGCCGAATTGGCAACTTTGACCCCCAAAATGGGGGGTAAAACTTCGAGATAGGGAGAAATGCCCATTGACACTTTTGATCAGTAGGTTAAGACCTACAACATATTAAAACGCCAGCCGATTTAACCGGGCCCACTTTTCCCATAAGACCGGTCCGTCGTCCTTTTATAAAAAAAATAATAATTGGTAGGCTTCAAAGAGATACCAATATTTAACTTTTCCACACTATTGCGCTTTGATTTCCAAAAAAAAAAAAAAAAAAAAAAAAATTAGGCCCATTCTAGGCCAAGACCTCAGTTTGATTCCGCGTGGTCGCTGGTATAAAGGACACTAAGAAACTTGTCATTGAGACCATGACACTCCAATACCCTGTGTGTCCTTTCGAGTTTACTGGGGGGGGGGGGGGGGAGAGCAGCGTGACCATGTGGTCCACCACACTGTTTGACTGTTTTGTGATTTAATCGAAGATCACTTGCAGAGTGCGCGACTGCCAGCATCACCTATCAGTGGGAGGTCTGGTAGATGATAGTTAAGGAGGAGATCCGAAGAAGTCATTTGCCTGATGATTTTGAGAACAATAGATTTTGATAGCAATTGAAAGTTGCAAAGCTCCTGAGTTTGTTGACTTGGCGAATTGAGTATGTATATGAAAGTAACAGTCTTTATAATATATTGTTATTCAAATATTGGATTATAATCAAAGTAAAGAAAAATTATCTTGGATAATTCTTCAACGATGACAAATGTATTACTCTGAAATGTAAAAATATATTACTCTATCTTTTTCCTGATTAGAATCCGTCTGTTCATAGACAGTCATCAATAGTGCATATTTGACTCAGTACTAAGAATACATCAATCACAGGCGAACAACAAATTGCATATGCAAAGTAAGGAATATCGAGATACTCACTTTATGAATATGAAGTTTCCCCTCAAACAGAACAGAGATATAATGATTGCTTACTGAAATACTATGAATAGATCCTAGGTACTCTTTATGCCTTTTCAAGACAGGCTTCATGTTTTCTTCATAATCATTTAATTTACCTACTTCATAAATCCAACACCTATTATTCATGCCTAAAACAATGTGTGAGTTACTACACGTTACGAAGTTTGGTTCGATTTCGATGTTAAATGATGCTTTCTTGATAGTTTTCACCTGAAAGGAAAAAAAAAAGACCAATAGTAATGTTGAGAGTAGCATGTAAGGTTCACTCTGACAATTCGGGACGAAAACAAGAATTATGAATGAATGTAGCGGTAGTTGTATAATGTATATGGATATACCAGAACTGTCATTATAACCGCTAGTGCTGTAAATTCAGTTGTGCAAGAATTTTTTTTAATTTTGTAATTTTATTTGGTTTTACTTTCATAGTTAGTTTTAGAGGATTGCAAGTCTATTTTCTTCGAAGTGAGAGGAGTAGTAATTTTATTAACATATGTATACATGGTATCATTATTGTTAAAAAAAATTATTTTTAACCATAAAATATACAGTAATTTTCTGTGTATTACTTATACTTTGTTGTTAATCGATATTACACGCTTCATGTCTAATAATTACTATAAATTTTACTGTATTGCAAAATTTTTATTTTTCCCTCAATTTTCACTGTTTACTTTTCAATTTTTACAGTCATTATTTTAATGAGATTTTTGAGAAATTACATTTCAATTAGACTTGACTTCGATGATTTTGTGGAATTAATGAGTTATTTATGAATTTAGTCCTAAACTAAACTTCACTAAAATGATTTCAGCTAGAAAACTAACTATACCTTCATGTTCTCATATTTGCAAAGATATAGAGAAATCGATTTTAGACTGGAAAGAGTAGCGATGAATTCAGAGCTGACACCAGCCAATTGAGGAAGTCTTGACAAGAAAACATACACTGAGCCTGAGGCACCAGCTGCAGTCAAAAGTTGTCCATCATCTGTCCAAGCAATGTTTTCAATAGATATTTCCCTCTCTACCGACATTACAGCGCTAACTTCTTGAAAATTACTTGCTTCATGAATTTTAATACTGAAGTAAGAAACATAAAAAAGTAGGAAAATATTACTCAACTTATTAGCAAATGCACAAAAGGAGAAAGACGATATGAAATTTGGATTCTGTTTCTTGAAAATGTCGTACATATAAATTGATGACAAATTCTTGAATTCCACATTTTCCAAATGAAACACTGTTGGCAGGGTAGGTTTTGATAGGTACAATTATGAAGGCTTGTGAGAAGTGATAAATTTCTTAGAAGGTAAATTTCGTCGATAGTTGAAGACCCTCAAACAAGTTGAAAATAAATTTGTTTTTAAGTTTTAATTGTAAGAGGTACCAAAAACTTGCAAAAAAATTTGTTAAAATCACCTTTCAAAAATTCCAGCCTTTTGCGCAATGCTGGATAAAAACCCCTGTTTACTTTGTGAGATAAAAGCTTTCAGCGCTTCACGAGATTATTTGTTTTTTTCGGTTTAAGTCTTTCTTCTGGCTTACCTGACTGCCCAGTTCTAAGAAAAACTAGTCGCAGACTCGATAAGTTTGAAAAAGTGTGTTACAAACTACACAGATTGAACGCTAAGGAGAAAATTTCAGACTTTTCTTCAGGTGCCCACGGAGTTTTTGTGCAATTTTACTTCTAAAAAGTCTCACCACTTGGCTGTATCCCTTGCGCCCAACAAACCCATTCTGCTTCACACCCCAATGTTCATTACTTTTAATTAAAATTGGTCAAGACATTTTGTGTCTTGATGATTGTTGTGATGACGTGAGTTTAAATTGCAATGTGCACTAATAACACACTGATACAACTGAAAAAATTTCTGAAGGAAAACACTCGTTAAAATCTCACGGCCTAGCCTAAACCTCCTGCTTATCTACAACAAACAGAATAAAGGTGCTGCCGTGTATTCTTCCACTGGGGATTCTGCCACCATATCGATCATGACATAAATTCAAAGCAACAAGCTCACAGTTCAAACCCTGTTTTCGAATATTCTAATTTTTTACACTTTTAAGAGAACTTTACTCCCAGTTGCCGTTATCGAAGAAAGTTGGGGGAAAAAACAAAAAGTTTAGCTAATCTGATACAATCATAGGAAACAATAAAAAAATGACTTAACAGGCCCATTCCGGCTATTTTTGCATCTTGAATACAATTTGATGTACGTTTTATATAATTCATCACAGACCATTATTGTGTGATATTCTATAAATGCCCTAAATAAATGCACATCATGCAATAGAGAATTTGCAAGTGTCTGATATTTTATGAATTTCGTGTTTAAGTGGAAACTACTGTGTGAACTGATCAAGAGGATACCCTTGGTTCATGAATTGAACCATTATTGGAGAAGATACGACAAAATGATCTACGAGAATATGTGTATTTAAAGGAGAAATGCCGCGAGATGACGTCACCAGGCGGTACATATTTTCACTTTAAAATCTATTTTTATACTATTTCTCATATCAGAAAAAAACTAAGAAAAACTCTGTGAAATCAACTCTTTTAGCATTTACAGATGAAGTAATAAAAAATTTGCACGCAAATTCTCCATTCTTTGGCTTAAATCACTCCATTATCACAATGACATATTGCAGATATTAGTCATAGTAGTATAAAAATGGGAATTTAAGCCCAAAAGTTTTTAGCCAAATTGTGCAGAAAAATACGAATTAAATTACAGTGTTGTATGGTGATTATTGTCCAATATGGCGACGCTGTAGTAAAAGTATTGCATGTTGCCCCTTCAATATGCGGGTTATGCAATGGTGTAGTGTAGCCCCTTCAATACGCAGGATATGCAATGGTGTATTTTTCAAGATGGCGGTTACAACGTTGCCGGGCGGTGCACATACATAAATGATTTGTATATGGGTGAAATTTTGCAACATCGAATTTTACAGTGTTGCCCGATGGTGCAAGAAATTAGTAAATTTTTCGATACAATGTTGTCAGATTGTGCAAAAAAATTCGGATTGTCGGACTTGTAAAAATTTTCGGTTTCGAAAGACCGTATCTTACAGTAACGGCCTGGTGTCGGAGACTGGAGAGTAGGGTCTGATTCGGGAAATTGAAAAATTTTCGGAAAATCACCGTCCTCCGATCCGCCGCGGACCGATGCGATTCTTTTCCATTATCGAAGATCGGAAAACTGTACGGACCGAATTTTGATACAACTTTTTGTTTTCGAGATTTCGGACTTGTAAAATTTTCGCATCGATAGACCATATCTTACATTATGGGACTGGTATCGGAGACTGGAGAGGAGGGTCTGATTCGGGATATTAAAAAATTTTCTAAGTCCTACGCTGGAAAATATTTTCGGAAAATTACCCTCCTCCGACCCACCTCGGACCGATGCGATTATTTTACACTATCGAAGATCGGAAAACTGTACAGACCGAATTTTGATACGAGTTTTAGTTTTCGAGAAAATCCAACTTTTACCTAAGTCGCATGCGTATCTTATGTGCATACACGAGTTTTTATGCTTGCTTGAATACATGGGATTCTAGACTTTACTAATGACAGGTTGTATGTCTGATGGTAAAAACACATCTATGACACATACCTATCTTATGTGTATTTGCGGTTTTATTCCTTACATTGTTTTCAGATTGTGCAAAATATTCGGATTTTCGGACTTGTAAAATTTTTCGGGATTAATAGACCATATCCTCCAGTATGGGCCTGGTATCGGAGACTGGAGAGTAGGGTCTGATTCGGGAAATTAAAAATTTTCGGAAAAGTACCCTCCTCCGATCCGTAACGGACCGATGCGATTCTTTTACACTATCGAAGATCCGAACTGTACAGACCGAATTTTGATACGACTTTTAGTTTTCGAGAAAATCCAACTTTTACCTAAGTCGCATAGACCATATCCTCCAGGATGGGACTGGTATCAGTGACTGCAGAGTAGCGTCTGATCCGGGAATTTCAATTTTTAGTGGTGTGCCCTAACCTTGTGTTTTGGAATAATCAACTGGGATTGTATATTGCAATTTCAGTTTGATGAATCGAAAACTTGTAAAATTTTCGGGATCAATAGACCAAAGCCTCCAGGATGGGGCTGGTATCGGTGACTGGAGAGGAGGGTCTGATTCGGGATATTAAAAAATTTTCTAAGTCCTACGCTGGAAAATATTTTCGGAAAATTACCCTCCTCCAATCCACCCCAGCCCGATACGATTATTTTACACTATCGAAGATCGGAAAACTGTACAGACCGAATTTTGATACGAGTTTTAGTTTTCGAGAAAATCCAACTTTTACCTAAGTCGCATGCGTATCTTATGTGCATATACGAGTTTTTATGCTTGCTTGAATACATGGGATTCTTGACTTTACTAATGACAGTTTGTATGTCTGATGGTAAAAACACATCTATGACACATACCCATCTTATGTGTATACGCGGTTTTCTTCGTGGCCTTCGTAAATTGCGGTCCTCGCTCCGTCCAGACTTCAAAATTCATCGTGAACTAGCTGTCTGTTCATGGATCGCACAACGATGTGATGTCTGGTTTTAGTTTCTACAGATCAAAAGAATCAGAAAAACGTAAAATTTCACTGCGGATAGCCCGGGGTCATAGAAAATGCTCCTTTGAAGTGATGATTTTTTTTTTACATAGAAGAAAAAACGAATTAAATTACAATGCTGTATGGCGGGTATTGTACGATAAGGCAACGTTGTAAAAATTGTTCAACGAAATGGCAGGGTAATGTTACTCCTTCAATATGCGGGTTATACAATTCTAATAATACGAGGTATTGCATGTAGCCCCTTCAATCTGCGGGTTATGCAATGGTTTATTTTACTCTTCAACTTGTAGGTTATGCAACATAATTGCTACTGATTGAATTACCGGTGATACTTGACAATATGATATTGGTTTGTGTAACGAAAGTTGATGATTTCGATTATTTACCACAACCTTATATGAGAATGTTGTTGGTTGATGATTTTGATACTTTACCATAGATTTAAATAGAAAATCAATAAATAATCGATGGTTTTTGCTCGATATCTCGAAAACGGTGCGTCTTTGACGAATTTTGACGGCACCAAATGCACCCGAAGGCTTATTTGCCATCCGCTACTCCTCAAATATGAATGCAATGCTACCACCGGGAAGCCTTCATAACAATTGGACGTATTTCTATCAAACGGACCTAAGCGTTATAGGGTGAGGAAGGTACAGGGGCTTGGATTGGCGGCGGAATCCGGCGTCCGACTTATTCCGTCCTGTACTCGCAATGCTTTTCCATAGCGTTTAGGTCCGTTTGACAGAACGCGCTATCCCGGATTCTAAATTCCTCAAAAGGAACTCAAATTAGCGCTTAGTTCCGTTTGATGGGAATACATCCAATTAGGAAGCCTAAAATCAATTAATCCATTATGGACAATTGGTTTTCGCTCGATATTTGGTACTGTACAAGTGAAATTTGTATTGGTTATGCGGTAGTGTTTGTAATAACATAACATGAATGGTCTCTCCTACAACGCACTCTGACGCTCTGCGACACCCAAACACCACATGGAATAGCGTGTTGAATTGGAGTGTTAATTATTTTTGCTCGATATCTCGAGAACGGTGCGTCCTAGACGATTTTTTGACGAGACCAATCCGTTGCATTTCGATTCTATATTCAATGAGACCAATGGGAAGCCTCCAAAACGGTAAGGAAGCATAAAATCAATCAATCAATAATAATCTTATGGGATCCACCGTATAGCTTTCAGGGACGTGTTGTAACCCGCCATGGACCGTTCGATCTAACATTTAAGGTAGGGTAAAAGATCGATATTCGGGTCCAAATTACTTCACACTCGATAATTTACCATCGTTTTAAATAAAGTACCTGTATATAGCGAGAGTATAGACAGATGTGAAACTCCGAAAATCCATCAGGCCTTCACCGATGCCTCCGCGAATGAAGTTAGGGCTCAAAAATGCAGCCAACCTACGAATTTCAATCATCCAGAGCGTTTTACTAATACAATTGTTACGAATCATCGTTTATAAAGCATATATTTGACTTAGTTTTTGCATAAAGAACCCCGCACCTTCCTTATGGGAAATCCCCCCCAGTCAAACGCGATGCCGCTTGGATATGTTGCTCAGCTCGTCATTCTGATCAAAAGCTCTAATGGGCCCAAAGAGATCCCATGTGCGGTTTTCGAGATATTCGCTGTTTTATGTGCGTAAACGGAGGTTTCGCGCGCTCCCGCCGGAAGCCATACCAGTGTGCGGCGCCGCTCGTGCCCTTCCCTTCCAGTCCTCTCCGACCCCTCTCCGCTGCCCCGCCACCCATACCTTGGCTCCTCAACCGCTCCAACTCCGACGCTCACGAGGCTGCGCCCATTATTACCGGACCGCGCCCGCACGCCGTCTTCTTACGCGGCCTCTCCTTCGGCCATGTCGCCTCTTTTTCTCATCGACCCTTCCTGCAAGTCTTGAAAAACCTTTAAGAAGTCCATTTTTACTAAACATGATGATGCCAATGTCACAAATAATACAAAGAGAGAGAAAAGGAAAGAGAGGAAAAACAAATGATAATCCATGCGAAAGTATATGGAGAAGAGTCGGAATGCCTAAGAGATCGCTAAATGAAACAAGCTTTTTTTTATTTTTCCCCCCTTTTCCTTTCTTTTTTTCTTCATTTTTCTCACTCGGAAGCAGTGACAGTAACTTCTGTTGGAAGATGATGTTGAGGTTTTTTTTTTTTTTTATCACGTGGAGGAGGTTGAGGGGAATCAGTCGGCTGACGATGCCCAATTTGAGGCCAAGTGTGCCTTAGCTTCGACTTTTTTTGGCCTGCCTAGTGATCATTTTCGGTAAGTTTGTACGTCAGTTAGTAGTTAGTGAATCCTAATCGTCAGGAATCCCCCAGCCAAGATTCCCCAGCCTCAGAAGGAGAATATACGCAGGCGCCCGTAGGGGTACGACACTCATCAAATAACACTCAATATAGGTGAGATGAGTTAAAAACTTGAAAAATTGTCCGCGTTTTTTTATTACTCGCACAAAACAAAAAGGGGTAGGATAAAGTTAAATGAAACTATATAGACTTAGCCCGATAGAAAACAAAGTAAAAATTCATGAACGAACGAAAAAACACTTTTTAAGAAAAAAAATCTGATGGGGCGGGTTAAGAAATTGTAAGCAAAAACAAGCACCAAAAAACACTCATCAAATCTAAGAAATATTCTATTAGAAGGGGGGGGGGGGTCTCTGGCAAAATCCCGAGAAAAATTCAAGAGACTAATGAAAAGCCTTCCTAATATCCACCTAATGGGGAGGGAAGGGGGAGGAACATCGAAACCCTGAGAACTTTAGTGTCAAATAAACTCTGTGCATAAAATATCCAGGGACGGACTGGCTAAGGCAGCTAGGCAGCGATCGCTGCCTAAGAATTGTCGGCTCAAGGGCCCCGAAGGGGCTCCTGATCCGACAATTCCTGAATTTATTCTTCAATAAATGAAATGAATCCATGAAAAAGTGAAAAATCCTTGAAAAAAATCCTTGAATTTATTCTTCAATAAATGAAATGAATCCTTGAAAAACCCTCGTCTTTTCCAGTCCTTGAGGGTTTAACTCATAACACCTTCTCTGAGGCCCCTACGGCCGGAAAAAGGTAACCTCAGGGGCCCCTAAAAAGATGCCAGCAAGGGCCCCTCAGCGATCGAAAAATATGAGCTTCAAGGACCCTGGAGCGGCCCTCGAAGCTATATTTTCCCGGCCTCTAAGAGTTTTTTACTTTAAACAGCATGACTCTTTCTCTGAGGCCCCTATAGCCCAAAGAAGGTGCTCGTTTATGTACATTCTTAGCCATATTGGTTAGAATTGGAATCTACAGACTGGCAGTGAAATTTCGGGCGTTTGAAGTTGGTTAGAAGGGTGGCTGCACTTTTGGGCCCAAAACCCTCCATGAAGCGATCTGTCCATACTCTCGCTATAAAGGTACTCTAGTTTTAAATAGGATTACATCAGTATTCAATTATTTCGATTCATTACCATAGTTTTTAATAGGAATACATCGATGGTCAATTATTTCGATTCTTCACCGTAACATTAAATGGAAAATCTAGTCAGTTGATGATTGCGAATATTTACCGTAATGGACCACCAGACGAGTTTCTTAGCCAAAATTTTACGTAAACCATGATGCGCACACCGAAAATTACCAAAATATGATTCTTGCTGTGTAAATTTAAACTACCCGCTCATGAAAGCTCAATGCTCCGCGTGATTCACATCACACGCTAAACGTTATCACGACAGTTTTTGCGATATACAAATCTTGACACTTTGGATCATAGCTATAGCAAATTGTTTACAATGGGCCTGTTGCAAACTTTTGCTAGAGCAAAACTAAGAGTTGTTTTCTACAGATAATGCCTCAAAAATCACGATGAGCGCATCGGCAAAGTCTGAAATGCACTCATAACCTCACAATCTGCGTAAGAAATTTGCGATTTTTTGAGCTTCCCGCTTCGAAAACGATACTACGGTATAGGTGAACATTTTGTTAGAGGAGTCGTTCCATTGGCGGCAATACTCATCATGGCCGACGCCAGTCCGCCAAAACACGTGTGATGGAACGAGATAACACCTAAACAGGATTAAACCAGATAACAATCGGCGTGTTTACGTTCATATTTTCCTCGCCCGCCTTAATTGACCTTGAGTTCTCCTCGAATTACGCGAGGAACTGCGCAAGCGTCGGCCATGATGAATATTGCCGACGATGGAGCGACTCCTCTAACAAAATGTTCACCTGTGCAGTAGTATCGTTTTTGAAGCGGGAAGCTCAAAATAACGCAAATTTCTTTTACGCAGATTGTGAATTTATGAGTGCATTTCAGACTTTGCCGATGCGCTCATCGTGATTTTTGAGGCATTATCTGTGGGAAACAACTCTTCATTCTGCTCTAGCAAAAGTTTGCAACAGGCCCATTTGAACAACACATGATGGGAAATGAATACTTATTGCTCGATTGAGAAGCTTGCTGAAAGCGTTGTAGTGCTCGATTTGATTGTTGTAGAGGATTGAGTTTCGAGCAGTTCAAATTCCCCGTAACCAATGTGAAATGAAACCGTTAATATCTTCGTTAGGAGTTGGTTTCAGTAATTTAGTTGCGTGAATCGTGTTCTGTGAAGTTATGGTTAAGAAACACGTATCAGAATGCTTAAATTCGCACCTTGTCTAGTGGTCCATTTTAAATGGGAATGCATTTGGTCATGTTTTAAGTGGTCCATTTTAAATGGAAACAATACTCGATGATTTCGATTACTTACCACAACTTCATATGAGAATGTTGATGGTCGATGATTTCGATACTTTACGTCAGATATAAAGGTAAAATATCAATAATCGATGGTTTTTGCTCGATATCTGGAAAACGATGCGTCCTACACGATTTTTGACGGCAACACACCCGCTACTTTTCAAATATGAATGTAATGAGACCACCGGAAGCCTCAAAAAATTTTATCAAGCCTAAAAGACGATGAATTTCATTGTGGGAACCCCCCCAGTTGCGAAGAACGGTATTGAAAAGCTCCAGTAGGTACATTGCTTTACGGTCCCCGTCAAAATCAGAACTGAGAACTCAAGAGGGAACTGATGCATTTGATTGTGAGTCAAAATCAGAACTTCATGAAGAACTTGAGATAAAGGAAACCACAGAAGCGGATCACAACTCCAGTAAAGACAAAAAGGGTGATGCGAAGATCCATGTAGAGATGGATAAAAAACCATGTTTTGAAGCCCCAAAATCGTGAGAATGATTTTTTTCTTCTTTCTACAGGATTTTATGACTTATGATTCACTCCACTAGGCTTCCAAGAAGTTTAATTTTCATACGAGAAGCCACGAGATTGAATGGTGTGATGACTATGAGAAATCAAAAATGCTCATTTTGGACGCGAATCCAAGTGGTTGAAAAAAAATTTAAGACTAAAAACGAAGCTATTTTTGCGTCAACGGATCTGGACGAGTATTATGAAAAGATCATGGTCAAGATCAATAAAGAGTCATTCGAGGGTGCAATCATGAATATACATGATTGAATATACATCATGAATATATTCCTCGCGGTACAACGATTATAGAAGAAACTGACCAGGGAAACTTTACAACGTCTGTGGGCCGCTCTATCAGGTGAATACGTCCTGAATAATTGCGGGCAAGCGGTGACTGGATGTTCCATCATGATAATGCTCCGGCCACAGTTTTAGCGAAACACAGCATCCTTTATACCGCATCCTCCTGAAGTCCAGATTTAGCTCCCTGCGACTTTTGTCTGTTTCCTTAGCTTACGTTTCCGATGAAAAGGATCCGTTTCAACTCGATAGAGGAGATCAAAGAAAAAACTTCGAGAGTGCTGAAGGATATTGAATTTTGACGAGTCCACTTGAATTTTTAACGAGTCCACTTGAATTTTAACTTGCTAATTTCTAATTTTGCTAATTTTGAAGATCCGGCCCTGGTCTTAAATTCTTGAATTTTGTGGTGGACAACGGTTTGGTCAGTAAATCGGCTAGCTGATCACCTGTTGGAACAGATTTCACATTTATTAGCCCTTTTTCTACCTGTTCTCTTGAAAAATTATACTTAACATGCATGTGTTTTGATCTTTTGTGGCTACTTGGATTCTTTGCAATACTTATACAACCGGTGTTGTCTTCATAAATTAAAATGAGAGTTATTGCAGTCATATTAATACTACTCAGAAACGATTTCAACCATAGAGCTTCCCTGACAGCTTCAAAAAGCGCCATATACTCTGATTCAGTGGATGAGGCAGTCATAGAGTTTTGCTTTTGGTATTCCAACAAATGGTACAGTTTTCAAATAATTGAAATAGGAAGCCTGTCGTGCTCTTTCTATCGTTTTCATCTGTTACCCAATCAGAATCACATAGTGACCACTCAAGATATCAGTAAATATAAGTTTCTTTGTATGGGTCAATTTCAAATTCCTTGAGCCTTTTAGGTATCGTGACACCCTTTTCAAGTATTGCCTTGCGTACAGGAAACAATCGTTTAATTCACCGTTCTTTACATTGACAGCATGTTTCGTTGAAAATGGCACCTTAACGGACGTTCCTCCTCGATATAAAGCGTAATAGCGGTTGACACGTAGCTCCATACCCTGTATCTTCTTCAGCACCCACCCGGATCCGTTCATGTGAAAATCGAATGACTCTTTATTGATCTTGACCCTGATCTTTTCATAATACTCGTCCAGATCCGTTGACGCAAAAATAGCTTGATCTCCTCTATCGAGTTGAAACGGATCCTTTTCATCGGAAACGTAAGCTAAGGAAACAGACAAAAGTCGCAGGGAGCTAAATCTGGACTTCAGGAGGATGCGGTATAAAGGATGCTGTGTTTCGCTAAAACTGTGGCCGGAGCATTATCATGATGGAACATCCAGTCACCGCTTGCCCGCAATTATTCAGGACGTATTCACCTGATAGAGCGGCCCACAGACGTTGTAAAGTTTCCCTGGTCAGTTTCTTCTATAATCGTTGTACCGCGAGGAATATATTCATGATGTATATTCAATCATGTATATTCATGATTGCACCCTCGAATGACTCTTTATTGATCTTGACCATGATCTTTTCATAATACTCGTCCAGATCCGTTGACGCAAAAATAGCTTCGTTTTTAGTCTTAAATTTTTTTTCAACCACTTGGATTCGCGTCCAAAATGAGCATTTTTGATTTCTCATAGTCATCACACCATTCAATCTCGTGGCTTCTCGTATGAAAATTAAACTTCTTGGAAGCCTAGTGGAGTGAATCATAAGTCATAAAATCCTGTAGAAAGAAGAAAAAAATCATTCTCACGATTTTGGGGCTTCAAAACATGGTTTTTTATCCATCTCTACATGGATCTTCGCATCACCCTTTTTGTCTTTACTGGAGTTGTGATCCGCTTCTGTGGTTTCCTTTATCTCAAGTTCTTCATGAAGTTCTGATTTTGACTCACAATCAAATGCATCAGTTCCCTCTTGAGTTCTCAGTTCTGATTTTGACGGGGACCGTAAAGCAATGTACCTACTGGAGCTTTTCAATACCGTTCTTCGCAACTGGGGGGGTTCCCACAATGAAATTCATCGTCTTTTAGGCTTGATAAAATTTTTTGAGGCTTCCGGTGGTCTCATTACATTCATATTTGAAAAGTAGCGGGTGTGTTGCCGTCAAAAATCGTGTAGGACGCATCGTTTTCCAGATATCGAGCAAAAACCATCGATTATTGATATTTTACCTTTATATCTGACGTAAAGTATCGAAATCATCGACCATCAACATTCTCATATGAAGTTGTGGTAAGTAATCGAAATCATCGAGTATTGTTTCCATTTAAAATGGACCACTTAAAACATGACCAAATGCATTCCCATTTAAAATGGACCACTAGACAAGGTGCGAATTTAAGCATTCTGATACGTGTTTCTTAACCATAACTTCACAGAACACGATTCACGCAACTAAATTACTGAAACCAACTCCTAACGAAGATATTAACGGTTTCATTTCACATTGGTTACGGGGAATTTGAACTGCTCGAAACTCAATCCTCTACAACAATCAAATCGAGCACTACAACGCTTTCAGCAAGCTTCTCAATCGAGCAATAAGTATTCATTTCCCATCATGTGTTGTTCAAATGGGCCTGTTGCAAACTTTTGCTAGAGCAGAATGAAGAGTTGTTTCCCACAGATAATGCCTCAAAAATCACGATGAGCGCATCGGCAAAGTCTGAAATGCACTCATAAATTCACAATCTGCGTAAAAGAAATTTGCGTTATTTTGAGCTTCCCGCTTCAAAAACGATACTACTGCACAGGTGAACATTTTGTTAGAGGAGTCGCTCCATCGTCGGCAATATTCATCATGGCCGACGCTTGCGCAGTTCCTCGCGTAATTCGAGGAGAACTCAAGGTCAATTAAGGCGGGCGAGGAAAATATGAACGTAAACACGCCGATTGTTATCTGGTTTAATCCTGTTTAGGTGTTATCTCGTTCCATCACACGTGTTTTGGCGGACTGGCGTCGGCCATGATGAGTATTGCCGCCAATGGAACGACTCCTCTAACAAAATGTTCACCTATACCGTAGTATCGTTTTCGAAGCGGGAAGCTCAAAAAATCGCAAATTTCTTACGCAGATTGTGAGGTTATGAGTGCATTTCAGACTTTGCCGATGCGCTCATCGTGATTTTTGAGGCATTATCTGTAGAAAACAACTCTTAGTTTTGCTCTAGCAAAAGTTTGCAACAGGCCCATTGTAAACAATTTGCTATAGCTATGATCCAAAGTGTCAAGATTTGTATATCGCAAAAACTGTCGTGATAACGTTTAGCGTGTGATGTGAATCACGCGGAGCATTGAGCTTTCATGAGCGGGTAGTTTAAATTTACACAGCAAGAATCATATTTTGGTAATTTTCGGTGTGCGCATCATGGTTTACGTAAAATTTTGGCTAAGAAACTCGTCTGGTGGTCCATTACGGTAAATATTCGCAATCATCAACTGACTAGATTTTCCATTTAATGTTACGGTGAAGAATCGAAATAATTGACCATCGATGTATTCCTATTAAAAACTATGGTAATGAATCGAAATAATTGAATACTGATGTAATCCTATTTAAAACTAGAGTACCTTTATAGCGAGAGTATGGACAGATCGCTTCATGGAGGGTTTTGGGCCCAAAAGTGCAGCCACCCTTCTAACCAACTTCTAACGCCCGAAATTTCACTGCCAGTCTGTAGATTCCAATTCTAACCAATATGGCTAAGAATGTACATAAACGAGCGTTCTTCCGCAAAAAATGAGTAAATTTATGCAAAAACTAAGTCAAATATATGCTTTATAAACGATGATTCGTAACAATTGTATTAGTAAAACGCTCTGGATGATTGAAATTCGTAGGTTGGCTGCATTTTTGAGCCCTAACTTCATTCGCGGAGGCATCGGTGAAGGCCTGATGGATTTTCGGAGTTTCACATCTGTCTATACTCTCGCTATATACAGGTACTTTATTTAAAACGATGGTAAATTATCGAGTGTGAAGTAATTTGGACCCGAATATCGATCTTTTACCCTACCTTAAATGTTAGATCGAACGGTCCATGGCGGGTTACAACACGTCCCTGAAAGCTATACGGTGGATCCCATAAGATTATTATTGATTGATTGATTTTATGCTTCCTTACCGTTTTGGAGGCTTCCCATTGGTCTCATTGAATATAGAATCGAAATGCAACGGATTGGTCTCGTCAAAAAATCGTCTAGGACGCACCGTTCTCGAGATATCGAGCAAAAATAATTAACACTCCAATTCAACACGCTATTCCATGTGGTGTTTGGGTGTCGCAGAGCGTCAGAGTGCGTTGTAGGAGAGACCATTCATGTTATGTTATTACAAACACTACCGCATAACCAATACAAATTTCACTTGTACAGTACCAAATATCGAGCGAAAACCAATTGTCCATAATGGATTAATTGATTTTAGGCTTCCTAATTGGATGTATTCCCATCAAACGGAACTAAGCGCTAATTTGAGTTCCTTTTGAGGAATTTAGAATCCGGGATAGCGCGTTCTGTCAAACGGACCTAAACGCTATGGAAAAGCATTGCGAGTACAGGACGGAATAAGTCGGACGCCGGATTCCGCCGCCAATCCAAGCCCCTGTACCTTCCTCACCCTATAACGCTTAGGTCCGTTTGATAGAAATACGTCCAATTGTTATGAAGGCTTCCCGGTGGTAGCATTGCATTCATATTTGAGGAGTAGCGGATGGCAAATAAGCCTTCGGGTGCATTTGGTGCCGTCAAAATTCGTCAAAGACGCACCGTTTTCGAGATATCGAGCAAAAACCATCGATTATTTATTGATTTTCTATTTAAATCTATGGTAAAGTATCAAAATCATCAACCAACAACATTCTCATATAAGGTTGTGGTAAATAATCGAAATCATCAACTTTCGTTACACAAACCAATATCATATTGTCAAGTATCACCGGTAATTCAATCAGTAGCAATTATGTTGCATAACCTACAAGTTGAAGAGTAAAATAAACCATTGCATAACCCGCAGATTGAAGGGGCTACATGCAATACCTCGTATTATCAGAATTGTACAACCCGCATATTGAAGGAGTAACATTACCCTGCCATTTCGTTGAACAATTTTTACAACGTTGCCTTATCGTACAATACCCGCCATACAGCATTGTAATTTAATTCGTTTTTTTTTCTATGTAAAAAAAAAAATCATCACTTCAAAGGAGCATTTTCTATGACCCCGGGCTATCCGCAATGAAATTGTACGTTTTTCTGATTCCCTTGATCTGTAGAAACTAACAGAAAACAAACAATGTAAAGAACAATTTTTACAACGTTGCATTATCGTACAATACTCGCCATACAGCATTGTAATTTAATTCGTTTTTTTTTCTATGTAAAAAAAAATCATCACTTCAAAGGAGCATTTTCTATGACCCCGGGCTATCCGCAATGAAATTTTACGTTTTTCTGATTCCCTTGATCTGTAGAAACTAAAACCAGACATCACATCGTTGTGCGATCCATGAACAGACAGCTAGTTCACGATGAATTTTGAAGTCTGGGCGGAGCGAGGACCGCAATTTACGAAGGCCACGAAGAAAACCGCGTATACACATAAGATGGGTATGTGTCATAGATGTGTTTTTACCATCAGACATAAACCTAAAAAAGCAACTTGCCTCATGAAACGCGTCCCACTGTCGGACGCGGAACTTAAAGCTTTGAAAAAATCAGTATCACCTGTGGTTCCAGCTCCACAGACGGCTGATCCTAAGTCAGTGCCTGAGCAAAACTCAGTCTCGGCTATGGAAACAAATTCCACCGTCAATGAGACAACCTCAGACGAAACCTACCCCCCAGAAACAATTGTAGATAAAGATAATGAGCCTCTTTTTATTGCTGACTCTGCTTATGTAAGTAAAACTAAACTGATAAAAATACCGGTCCATCAGGTCGACTTCGACTATACTGATGATAAAGAAAAAATCTATAAGATTGTTGGTATTTGTTCTATGGTTGTAAAAGTAGAACCCATTAAAGTTAGTACTACTAAGATAATACAGTGTCGAAAATGTCAAAATTTCGGACATTCCCAAGCATATTGTGGTAAGCAAGCACGTTGTGTAAAGTGTGCAGCTAAACATCTATCCTCAGAATGCCCTTGGGCGAAGCGCATTATCAACCCTAAGTGTGCAAATTGTGGGGTAACAGGTCACCCGGCTAGCTATCGAGGCTGCCCCTTTGCCAAAGAGATGCAAAAAGATAGGCTCAAAGCTCTTAAAGGTAAAAATCTACAAAAATCCAGTATTAGGGGAAATTTCCCTGCCCTTCCCGAAAAACCTAATCAGAAAAACGTAAATACTCAAAATAATAAAAATTCCAAATTATCTAATCATAATAAAATCAAACCGAATGTCACATTTGCAGAAGCAACGAGCCCCTCGTCATCCGGTGATAACCATCAAACGGAATTGATAAGTCAACTATTACTCACAATTGATTCTCTTAGAAAACAGCTCGAAGAAATGAGTAAACGCCAAGAAAAATACGAGCAAGCTTTACTTGGCCGTGTTGTCGGCTCTACTTCCTTCCGAGCATGAATCACTCTAATTCTAAAGAAAATATTTTAAATTTTGTTGCATGGAACGCCAACGGTCTAACCCCGGCTAAATTACTCGCATTTAGTGAAACCATGGCTCAATTAAGAACGGACGTTGCCCTTTTTTCTGAGACCCACTTTGCCAGAGAATCAAGGGGTTATCTGAAGGGATTTCGGTTTTATAATGCAAGACACCCAGCTAACAAAGCGCGGGGGGGTGCCTCGATAGCAATCAGGGAGTCATTAAAACACTCCGTTATCAAAATTATAGAAGAAGAGAGATTCCAGTCTGTAGTCATTCAGATTGAGTCATCTCTAGGACCTTTCGAAATTGGTGCCATCTACGCACCGTCCGGACAGCGTTGCGACGTTGCACATTATACCGAATTGCTCGAAGGGATGGGTCCCCGCTTTATTATAGGCGGTGACTGGAATTGTAAATCTGTCAGGTGGGGATCTAGACTCACGAACCCTAAAGGTAGACACTTGGAAACAGCAGTAAATTTAATCGGAGGTGATTTCATCACCCCGGGCAAACCCACATTTTACCCAGCGGATGGAACCAAAGAGCCCGATGTTATCGACTTTTTTGTCTTTAATAATCTCTCACTAAGTAACAAAACCGTCCGCGATGTTCTGAATAGCAAAAAAGGCGTACGCCCTAAAGATCATGTCCCTGTCGTTTTGTCTATCTATGCTACACCTGTATTAACTAAAAGACCCCCGTGTCTCTTTTCCGCCCAAACGGACTGGGAAAAATTTCGTACAACCTTAACAAACCGGATCGATAATTCTACCACCATTAACGATCAAAAATCCCTCGATTTTGAAGCTGAACGTCTAACATCCCTTATACAAGAGGCTGCAAAAATTAGCACGCCAGTTGCACGTAATAATGGGAACTTTTACCCAAAATGTACTCTTCCGGCAGAAATTCTTCGTTTAATTGATAGGAAAAAGGGGGCTGCACGACGCAAAAAATCTTCCTTGTTTCCCCCAGACAAAGTTCGTTACAACCAATTGAACAAAGCAGTAACAAAACGCATCAACGAATTCAGGAACGCTCAGTTCGAAAAATTTATTCGGGATTTAAGTGCAAAAGAAATTAATGATTACTCACTGTGGAAAGCAACTAAATCTCTGAAACGCCCTTTCCACACAAGCTTCCCTATTTTACAATCAAACGGGGAATGGGCTAACAACAGCCAAGAAAAAGCAAACACAATTGCTGCCCATTTGGAATCAGTGTTTCAACCAAACCCCTGTACTGACCCAGAACGAGAGAGAGAAATTTTGAACGAGGTAAATGATATTCAATTCCTCCCCGATGAAAAAATTAAGAAAATTAACTTTGAGGACATTTTGAATGAAATCAAATATAAAACAAAAATCAAAAAGTGTCCTGGCTTTGACCTCATATCGGGTGTTGTGCTGAAACAACTTCCAGAAGCAGCAATTAGAAAATTAACAACTATTTTTAACGCTGTCTTAACCTTAAAATATGTACCACTACAATGGAAAAAGGCTGAAGTAATAGTCCTACTAAAATCGGGTAAACCTCCTTCAGCACCCAGCTCCTATTTCTTTGTTGCCCCTTATAAGTAAACTGTTCGAAAAGCTCTATATTAAAAGACTTTTTCCTATTGTTAAGAAGAAAAAACTTCTCCCTAACGAGCAATTTGGATTCCGACCACAGCACAGTACAATAGAGCAACTCCATCGCATCTCTGCTTTTATTGAGAAATCTTTAGAAGAGAAGAAATTTTGTAATGTCGTGTTCTTGGATGTTGCCCAGGCATTCGACCGAGTGTGGCACCAAAAACTGGCATTCAAACTATCCAAAATGCTACCTGGAAATCATGTCAAACTGCTAATGTCTTACTTAGATAGTCGTTTTTTCAGAGTCCGATTTGAAGACGCATACTCTGTATTTAAATCAATTAGAGCAGGGGTACCCCAGGGATCTGTACTCTCCCCTCTCCTTTACAGTCTTTTCACAGCAGACATCCCAAAAACAAAAAATTGTAAATTGGGTATCTTTGCTGACGATACTGCCGTAGCATCGTCAGCCCCCACATACAACGAGACTGTTACATACTTACAGTCGGGCCTGGATAACATCCAAGAATGGACGAATAATGATCGAACCGTGCTTAATGCTTCAAAGTCGGTGAACGTGGTGTTTACCCTCCGCCCTTACGTTCACACACCGTTGATTCTCGAAAACACTGCCATCCCTCACGCGTTTGAGGCCCGTTATCTTGGCCTTATCATGGATAGCAGACTTAACTGGAAAAAACATATCCTGACTAAAAAAAAGCAAATCGAATTAAAGCATCGTCAAATGCTATGGCTCCTTGGGAAGCGTTCAAAATTATCCTTAAATAATAAAATATTACTCTATAAATCCATGATAAGGCCAATCTGGACCTACGGCAGTCAGATGTGGGCCTGTGCTGCATCTTCCAATTTAAAGATCATTGAGCGCACACAAAACAAAATTTTAAGACAAATGGCGGGGGCCAGGTGGTACGAGCGTAACGCAGATATTCGTAGCGAGCTCGGGATAGAAGAAATGGATTCATATATATCCAGGTTGTATAACAACTATGAAGAGCGTTTGGGAGTACACCCTAACCCGGAAGCGATAACGCTCCTGGACTGGATGGAGGCTCCACGCCGTCTTAAAAGAAGAAAACCCCACGAGTTGGCAACGGCTCGCTTTCGCCAGTGTTAGGCTCGTGCCACTGGCCCCCGATTTAGTCTTTGTCGACTGACGGGGTCACGCACTCTTAAATAAAAAACTCTCATGTTTTACATGAGAATTCACATAGCTATTCATTGTTAGTTTTTCCCACTTTTTCTCCCTTTTCTTTTAACATTCAAGTTAACTATTTTTAATTTTCATTTCTTACAATCTCTTCGTAACTTTCGTAAAATTCTTTCTTTCAATAGTTAGCTCTCACCTTGATGTCCTTATTTTCTTAACTTTAGTTTCAGTTATCTAATCTTTATCTCTTTTGTAATTTTATTCCCTCTCAATATTTGAATTCTGTTATTAACTCTAAAAAGTGGTGTGTATTATACTTTATTAGGTATAAGTTAATGTAAAATTTTATAAAGACCTATCTGGTCTGAAAATTTCAAGTGTAATTGCTATGTACATTTACATGAATAAAAAAAAAAAAAAAAAAAAAAAAAAACCATCAGACATACAACCTGTCATTAGTAAAGTCAAGAATCCCATGTATTCAAGCAAGCATAAAAACTCGTGTATGCACATAAGATACGCATGCGACTTAGGTAAAAGTTGGATTTTCTCGAAAACTAAAACTCGTATCAAAATTCGGTCTGTACAGTTTTCCGATCTTCGATAGTGTAAAATAATCGCATCGGTCCGAGGTGGGTCGGAGGAGGGTAATTTTCCGAAAATATTTTCCAGCGTAGGACTTAGAAAATTTTTTAATATCCTGAGTCAGACCCTCCTCTCCAGTCTCCGATACCTGTCCCATAATGTAAGATATGGTCTATCGATGCGAAAATTTTACAAGTCCGAAATCTCGAAAACAAAAAGTTGTATCAAAATTCGGTCCGTACAGTTTTCCGATCTTCGATAATGGAAAAGAATCGCATCGGTCCGCGGCGGATCGGAGGACGGTGATTTTCCGAAAATTTTTCAATTTCCCGAATCAGACCCTACTCTCCAGTCTCCGACACCAGGCCGTTACTGTAAGATACGGTCTTTCGAAACCGAAAATTTTTACAAGTCCGAAAATCCGAATTTTTTGCACAATCTGACAACATTGTATCGAAAAATTTACTAATTTCTTGCACCATCGGGCAACACTGTAAAATTCGATGTTGCAAAATTTCACCCATATACAAATCATTTATGTATGTGCACCGCCCGGCAACGTTGTAACCGCCATCTTGAAAAATACACCATTGCATATCCTGCGTATTGAAGGGGCTACACTACACCATTGCATAACCCGCATATTGAAGGGGCAACATGCAATACTTTTACTTTTACAGCGTTGCCATATTGGACAATAATCACCATACACCACTGTAATTTAATTCGTATTTTTTTGCACAATTTGGCTAAAAACTTTTGGGCTTAAATTCCCATTTTAATACTACTAGTCATTGGAACACATGCAATGCCGCATCAAATTCAATACACATGTTTATCCACTTTCATACTAGTTAAAATTTTATAAAAATATCTGACAAGTAAAAAAATAGAATTAATATCCATTTGCAACTTTTGGAACAAGCTGTCGTCCATGGGGAAACAGTTTTGAACTGCATTGATGATAAAAGGAGAAGGGAGAAAGAAATAAGTATTTCAGGCCCTCAAAACAGCCTTTTTTCTCTTATGGAGGAAAAAACGATTGAATTGATACGATTTTTGGTAAACTGACACCATACTTCACACTATAACAGAAAGTTTCTGCCTCATGATCTAACATTTCAGAGGATTTTATGTACATTGTTGCATTAAGTTACTGGTCACAAATCAAAAGCATCTTAACATTACATACAAGAGACTTTGCCTGCAGACAGCAATTTTTCAAGGAATCATCCGATTGCATTTCAATGCATGGCAATTGATGCTCCTTAGGAATAAACTGGAGAGCATTACTAAACATATTTTCCCATTTTAAGTCCCTCGAATTAGGTTGCCACAGTGTTCATTACAAAGCACTATTTTGAGTTGATTATGAGAACAAATGGTGGACAAGTGGTCTAGAACACACAATAAAATATAGATGATGAGTCTCTTACTTGTTATCACCGCATGTGGCAACCTTGCCAACCTCAGGACAATACGCTATACCACCTAGAGTGCCATAATGGTTTTGAATCTGAAATAGTTCCTGGCCAATTTCTTCTTGATGAGTTGATATTGCGACAAAAAATCCATTTGAAAAACCTAATAATATACAACCACTGCAATACCTGTAAAATACAAAAATTATAAATTGTGATAAGATCTATTTTTAGAAAGTGCTGTTGTTCGTTAATTTCGCACTAAATCTGGAGTGAATTACTTTAGAATGGTGATTTGTTATGGCAAAGTGGTGAAAAGTTTGCAAATATTTTTTACTGTTGCTGGGGGTTCTCGAATAGCACCCCAACATCAATATCCGCTTGGATCTCAAAGGACTACGTGCAAAATGGGCCATTTGGGGCTCGGGGCGGAAACCTTTGAGACTTGCCCTATTCATTCACCTAACAATGCCCCATCTTTTCTTAAAGTTTCAAGCCCCCCAAAAATTTTGGGGAGACGCGGCGGGGGGTCAAAGTTAAAAACCGGCAAAATTTTCGCGAATTTATTACTCGAAAACCAAGAAGTTTTGGAAAACGCGGTTTAAACGAGCGTATTCAGCGTGACGAGAGCTCTCAGAAAATGTATAACATCATAGGGTTTTGTCAACTTCAGCTCGAGTTATCGCCTCCGAAGCGCTGGAACGCTCAAAAAAGACCCCTTATTTTTTCACGTTTGGGCCGATTTAAAAAAAAACCATTTTTTTATTTTGATGAAAAACTGATATGTTGTTCCTGACTCTCTGTAGCCCCTCTGGCTCTTTACCGCATGCTGGGGAAATGTTTTGGTCGCGAGTTATAAGAGCGGAAAGGAGTGAAGGTCGGGAAAATCGGCTATTTTAAACTGCGCGCGGCGACGGATCAGGAGACATGTGGCAACAATGCGAGGTCGGCAGAGAAGTGTGATTCGCCGAACTGAGTGGGAGGGGACGTTTTCCCTCCGATCAACGCCGCGCGCGCAGTTTAAAATAGCCGATTTTTCCGACCTTCGCTCCTTTCCGCTCTCATAACTCGCGACCAAAACATTTCCCCAGCATGCGGTAAAGAGCCAGAGGGGCTACAGAGAGTCAGGAACGACATATCAGTTTTTCATCAAAATAAAAAAATGGCTTTTTTTTAAATCGGCCCAAACGTGAAAAAATAAGGGGTCTTTTTTGAGCGTTCCGGCGTTTCGGAGGCGATAACTCGAGCTGAAGTTGACAAAACCCTATGATGTTACACATTTTCTGAAAGCTCTCGTCACGCTGAATACGCTCGTTTAAACCGCGTTTTCCAAAACTTCTTGGTTTTCGAGGAATAACTTCGCGAAAATTTTGCCGGTTTTTAACTTTGACCCCCCGCCGCGTCTCCCCAAAATTTTTGGGGGGCTTGAAACTTTGGGAAAAGATGAGGCATTGTTAGGTGAATGAATAGGACAAGTTTCAAAGGTATCCGCCCCGAGCCCCAAATGGCCCGTTTTGCACGTAGTCCTTTTTTTAAAAATGGTGTGGCCACAATAAATTTGGCGTTTCACTACGATTTTTTGTAGAAGAGCATCTTTTGGTAAAGGTTCATCAAAGTTAATTTACATAACATATTCCTTCGATTCTTTGGGCCAGGAAGCTGGATAGTTCACTGAAATAAATGTACATATTTTCCAAAAGCTTGCTAGACCTCTGGACTCATGTGAGCTTGGCGACACAAGATTGACAAAGATACATACTACTCTATATCAAGGAAACTCATAACTTTTGATTTAGACGAATAACCAAAGGACTTTAAGGCGCTGGGGCACAGTAAAGTCGACCACACGCAGTAATAATAGAGATAATGCCTGCAGAACTCGTCCCGTGCAGGTCAAGCAATCGAGAGGGAATAGGCACCAGGAATTTTCCTTTTGCTGTATGAATCAGTGAAAGAAAGATACGCAATCCTCAGAGCAAGAAAGGTTTGTCAGATTTAGTTAGTGGTCTGTCGTGAACGTTGGCTCAAAAGAGGTGGCACACTTAAAATTGAATCTTTGATGTTAAGGCAAATTGCTGTCATCTCGTATGGACCAACACAAAATTAAAATCGGGAACAGAAGAGATGTGTCTCTTCTCTCCTTTCTTAGGAGCCAAATTAGAATCTCAAAACCCACAAGCAAGATTACAAATAGTTATGGGTCATTCCAGTGTGACGGGTGAGGCATTTGTGCGTCTTTGAAATAAATTTTCAATCACGCTCTTTCAATAACTCTTGAAAGTTAAAGGCCCAACTTAGATTGAACTTAGTTGATACTTTAATTGTGACTGGTTGTTTTTCAACATCAACCTGTTCAGATACATGAAAGTGAGGATGTGCAGGACGCCAAAAGTACCCTTCTTTTTCCTTGCTGTCAATTGAAAAAATCAGCTTTTGTAGCAGAGGTTTTTTTATTTAAATCTTTTATTGATAACATGACTGCATAGTATTAATTTAATTGTTGACAGAGATAAAAACATACAATTCTAATACATTGAAGCCAAGAGCATTGTGCGTCAAAACCCTGTGGGATATTTTGAATTGGGGCAAAATTGGTTATCTTAAAGTCAAAGGACTAGCATGACAGGTATGACACACTTATAGTCTAGTCAATCTGGCCAAAAAAGGGTCAACTTTGCGAAAATCTGAGGAGAAAAAAGTAAGACGGATTTCCATGTAATGTTGGTCGCTGAATCCGAATCTGATGTTAGCCAACTTTTGCCCGGAAATGGCCGCCATCTTGAAAAAATGGCGGAAAATCACGTTTTTCCCCGAAATCCCCCAAAATCTCACTTATTTTGGGGTTTTCGACTAAATGAGTTATCTTCATATTAAAAGTACGTAAAATTTCCTATCAAACGGTTTTTAGATTTTTGAAATCGAACAATTAGGGTAAAAGTTATGGGCGGTCGCGTTAGGGGTGGTTTTACGGGTTGATGAGTTTTTCATAAAATTTGCTGCGTAAAAACGCTGTAATGCCGTTGGAAGTGAAACGAAAAATCCGAGAATGGTTTGCATATGTCCCCCTTGGTACCAGTGACCCTCCGCCATGAAAAAATCCCCCACCCCCGCGGCCACGCCCCTCCCCCCGCGCCCCTCATTCAATGTGCACTTTTTTCAATTAAATCACACTAATTAAAAATGTCGAAAATGTATGCAAAACCCTCATGGACCACTTGGTTTTCCAACTCCCATCATCCCCCTTAACCCCGTTATGACCCCCCTCACCTATCCTTCCCTCCTCAACCCCCTCCCCGCCCCTCCACCCCTCCACCCCAAACCCTTATTAGCCATATAAGAGCCACCGAACCGATTCTGAAAGCAAGAATTTTTCTTAATTTTTTTTTTTTTTTTTTTTTTATAGGCGGGGAAAATGTTTTAAAGACTTCATCTTAGGCAGCTAGGAACCCAAGATGGGTGTGTGGGATTTCCACCCACTAAAAACCCCTCCGCTTTGGGTGCGCAAATTGAAAAAAAAAACACTGAATGAATGTTGTCTTGAATCCGTGGTAAAAATTAGCAGTAGAGATCAGTGTTCCAAAATACTATAGACCTACAGACGGCTGTAAGTTTTCCTATAGCGTCTGTAGCCGACTATGCAATTTCTAATAGCCTTTCATGGCCCGTGGCCAAAAAGCTACAGCCAGGCGATATACTGTATAGCCCGGTGATATACTGAATAGCCCGGTGATAGGAACCATAGCCTGGCTGTACAATTGTTTATCGCTTCGTGTAGCCCGGCTGTATAATTTTTTATCGCTTCATGTAGCCCGGCTGTGTGATTTTCTTCGCTCCCTACAGCCAGTTATATAATTTTCTATCGCCTTCTATATCCGGTTATAAGAATTCCTATGGTTTTTTGAATAACGCAGCTCCTATTGATAATTTTTACCGGAGATTTTTTTTTCTCCGTAACATTTTCCATAAATCCGCTCCAACTCGGTAAATTCAGTATTTTAATCAAATGTCCATAAATCCACAACAAATCCAGCGTTAAGATTTCATAACGATAAGGCAATTTATTAATAGTCTGCAAATCAAGAATTCTGATGTCTTTCATTCCATCGTGGCGTTTCTTTTCAAAAATTTCAACGGTTGTTACTCCAAAGGCCCGAGTTATTTTACCTGCGGATTTTGAGATAAATTACGAGGTATTACTTGATTAGGGTGAACTGATGATTGTGGTGTGATACACATTACGCCGCTCATAGCATGGAAGGTGTTCATTCCATCAAGCGTCTGACTATTAAAATCCGCATTATCGAATATAAACTGAAAGAAAGCGTCGAAAATGATTTTTAAGGGTCCATGCAGAATAGCGGCGGTTTCAAATTTCAAAATGTCATGGTACAGTGCAACGTAGGCGAGAGAATTCAATACAGCAATCAATTTTTTCGATCCAAATTTATTGCACACATACGCTGAAACTCCGATTTGGATGGGCGAATTATATGACCGAGGTTTGACTGCTGAAATTGCAGAGTGAGATGTCGCGTTGACTTTTTTTTTGGAACTTCGGTTTACTCTTAACTTTTTTGTTATTTAGAATATTAGTATCAAGTAGGAGCTCCAAAGACTCTGGAATGTCGGATTCTGCGTTCTTAAAAATATAACCAAACCAAACCAAATAATGATATCTTTTCACGGTTTTGGTGATAAGATTCTCAACGAAGCTTGGTAAAATCAGGTTTAAAGTAATAAAAACGCTGAAACGCTACGTATCGTGGAAACTGCTGCAAAAATTATTCTCGAGGATATCAGAACAAAGGTTCACGACACAGACAACTATCCTGCATCTGATGATTTTTTTAAGAACGCAGAATCAGACATTCCAGATTCTCTGAAGCTCCTACTTCATACTATTTTTCTAAATAACAAAAAAGTTGAGAGCAAACCGAAGTTCCAAAAAAAGTCAACGCGATTTCTCACTCTGTAATTTCAACAGTCAGTATAATAACGAATTCACCGGGTTGGAGCGGATTTATGGAAAATGTTACAGAGAAACATAGCTATTCAAAACATCATTCATTCAGTGTTTTGCCAAAACCATAGGAATTCTTATAACCGGATATAGAAGGCGATAGAAAATTATATAACTGGCTGTAGGGAGCGAAGAAAATCACACAGCCGGGCTACATGAAGCGATAAAAAATTATACAGCCGGGCTACACGAAGCGATAAACAATTGTACAGCCAGGCTATGGTTCCTATCACCGGGCTATTCAGTATATCACCGGGCTATACAGTATATCGCCTGGCTGTAGCTTTTTGGCCACGGGCCATGAAAGGCTATTAGAAATTGCATAGTCGGCTACAGACGCTATAGGAAAACTTACAGCCGTCTGTAGGTCTATAGTATTTTGGAACACTGATCTCTACTGCTAATTTTTACCACGGATTCAAGACAACATTCATTCAGTGTTTTTTTTTCAATTTGCGCACCCAAAGCGGAGGGGTTTTTAGTGGGTGGAAATCCCACACACCCATCTTGGGTTCCTAGCTGCCTAAGATGAAGTCTTTAAAAGATTTTCCCCGCCTATAAAAAAAAAAAAAAAAAAAATTAAGAAAAATTCTTGCTTTCAGAATCGGTTCGGTGGCTCTTATATGGCTAATAAGGGTTTGGGGTGGAGGGGTGGAGGGGCGGGGAGGGGGTTGAGGAGGGAAGGATAGGTGAGGGGGGTCATAACGGGGTTAAGGGGGATGATGGGAGTTGGAAAACCAAGTGGTCCATGAGGGTTTTGCATACATTTTCGACATTTTTAATTAGTGTGATTTAATTGAAAAAAGTGCACATTGAATGAGGGGCGCGGGGGGAGGGGCGTGGCCGCGGGGGTGGGGGATTTTTTCATGGCGGAGGGTCACTGGTACCAAGGGGGACATATGCAAACCATTCTCGGATTTTTCGTTTCACTTCCAACGGCATTACAGCGTTTTTACGCAGCAAATTTTATGAAAAACTCATCAACCCGTAAAACCACCCCTAACGCGACCGCCCATAACTTTTACCCTAATTGTTCGATTTCAAAAATCTAAAAACCGTTTGATAGGAAATTTTACGTACTTTTAATATGAAGATAACTCATTTAGTCGAAAACCCCAAAATAAGTGAGATTTTGGGGGATTTCGGGGAAAAAACGTGATTTTCCGCCATTTTTTC
The DNA here is from genome assembly GCF_918797505.1 of Bemisia tabaci. Lineage (NCBI taxonomy): Eukaryota > Metazoa > Arthropoda > Insecta > Hemiptera > Aleyrodidae > Bemisia > Bemisia tabaci. Next base: position 89,652,362 of record NC_092793.1, on the reverse strand, counting down.
AAGATGGCGGCCATTTCCGGGCAAAAGTTGGCTAACATCAGATTCGGATTCAGCGACCAACATTACATGGAAATCCGTCTTACTTTTTTCTCCTCAGATTTTCGCAAAATAAAATGCCAGATTGACTGGACTATAATAGGACCGATGAGGCGAGAGCGGATCTAGAAATTTTGATCAAGTTTTCAGAAAAAGAAAAATTTCTGCGGTACTCAGTTTCAAGGCAACAGTTAAAACAGAACAAAGTTTCTGCCGAATACGACAAGGTTTCATCAAATTTTTGGAGCTAGGGCAGTAAGCAGAGGTTGGGTATGTTTTTGAGACAAGTCAGGTAAAAAATTAAATTTCAACTTATTTTTGAATACCTCTTTGCAATCTGATTATATTTAGTCAAGAAATTTTGGGTTGACGATTCCAAGGATGACGCAATGCCATATATTTTTCAGAATTTTATCAGTATTTGTGCTAGAGAAGGGAAATAAAAACTATTTTCTGCTATGATTCCCTTTTTTCTGGAAGTACCCTTATATCTGATACCGCACCATTACGGAGTCGCTGGAATATCGCACCCTGTCAGGAGTGCAAATAGTGCATATGAAAATCCGAAGATTGGTGGTTGCACACTTTCAGGATAGTTCTCACAAAAGTATTTCATTCGTTTAGAAACGCTACTGTCTTCCTGATACAGGGTGGCCTAGAGCTATCGCACCAGGCCTTTTTCTTGGTTATTTTAGGTCTGATAAAGTCCAGGTGCAGGTGCTAATACGGAATCGACCTGAAGGAATCCGAATTTTATGGTCCTGGAGCCCCCCCCCCCCCCACTTTCATTGGGGAGTAAAAGGGGAGTCCGTACTTCATTTCATTAGTCAGGGTTTAAGTCAAAATTTTGAAATTATTTCATACGAATCGGAAAATACAAATAAATTCAATGTTGACTGCAAGAAAACCAAAATCGGCCCAACCGTGTCCGAAATACTAACTCCTAAAGGTGGGGGATGGAGCCCCCCTTCAAAAACTGCAAGTTTGCTAAAATTATGTAGAGGCTCGGAGAAAATTTATTACATGAGTATTCGACCCCAAGGAATCTGAATTTGAGGGTTTTGATGTCCCAAAAGGCTTCTCTAGCGAGGTAAAAGGGTGGCCCCGCACTGGTTCCAACAAGTTTGGAACTCCGTGTATTCCACCAAAGAAGCCTCTGGGGATGACAGGACCCTCAAATTCGGATTTCTTGGGGTCGATTACCCACAATTTACATCTTTTGGGGAGCTTCCACGTCAATTTAACGAACTTGAATTTTTTGAAGAGGGGCTGCTTCTCCTTTTGAAAAAGAGAGAATCACTCTACTTACTTATGGGATAATGTAGTATCCGAGCTCAACACTGCTGTCTAGCGCAAAGAGTATGAAAGGTTAGAGGCCCGACTAAATGCTAACAAATTGAAACAGAGGCGCTCGCTGTTAACGTACACAACTTCTATTTTCTATTGTTTTCCAGTGACTGGCGGCGGGTATATGGCTACCGGACCACCTTACGCAAGCGCGTCTTAGAAACCACACCTCATGTGTTTTCAAACTTCCCGCTCGAGTGGGCTCCCGCCGACGTCATGCACTGTGGAGGTCTTATCTTCGTTTTTGGAAGGACAGACCTAGTCTCGTTAGGCCATGCTCACAGTCTCTTGATCATTTCATTCTTTTTCACCCACCATGAAAGTTCTAGGTCCATAGGTTGTTTAGTGTTCAGTCTAGTCAGGACTCCTGAGCGTCGCCGCTTATCCGCTCCTTGTATATATCCATGTTAGCCTTTAGTGTATTGTGAGCGTTGCCTCGCACTTACTCCAGCATAGGTGTGATGCACCTGGAGCGCATATTATTCCCCCTGTGTCCACCCATGTAGAGAGAGGTTCCTTTTGTGTCACTGTTGTTTCTGTACATGTTCATTTTAGTCATCTATTACAGTTTGTTCACCACCATTTCATTCTTCTTCATTTCATCTCACGTCTCCTGAGTTTTAGTATAGAGGTTGGCTCTCTTAGCCATTTTGCTGGGATAGCCGCCCTCTACAATAACCCTTTGATTTTAGCCTCCTTGAGGTGATTCCAAGTGATTTATGGGGACGAAATTCACCACTTCGTTGCGCTGCATGCAGTTTGTGTCTATGAGCAGCAATCATTATCGTTATTTACAAGTAAATCCAAAAAACTGATCCACAACGTGTAACAGTATTAGTACTGAGTAGAATGACATCAAAGTGTAGATTCATGGTAAAATACCTTAAACTACGATGACGGACGTCGCCTATTGACTCAATGTGTGAGAAAGGGATAGTGCTGTAATGACTCTCTCTTACACATTGAGTCAATTGGCGACGTCCGTCATCATAGTTCAAGTATAAAACAATATATCTTGACAAATTTGATGTCATTCTGCTCAGTGTTAATGCTGCAATGGATCAGTTTCTTGTATTAACTTGTACGCAACGGTAATTATTGCTTCTCAAAGACATAAACTGTGAGACAGCACAGCGCACTATGGTCCACAGACTGGATTTAACGGAACTTTATTCGAAAATGCACTGCACCGTTATAAAAGGTGTTGGATCTTATGTTTTTTGGGTCGCTGATTTCATTTTACATCTTAGTTTAACAAAATATTAACATCCTGACCGAGAAACTTAACCTTAAATGTGATTTCTGGCGCTTTTAAGACTGAAGATTTTTTCCACCCTATTTAGACATGTATAAAAATAATAACAAAAGTGTCTCTCTGTCGAGATCAGACTATTCTCATTTATTTTTAGGCGGTAAATCCGAATATGACCTCCGTTTTGGTCCATCACCCTTAAAATTTCCGGTAAAGCCGATTTTACCCGGAAAAATGGACATTTTTGGTGTTTTTGCGACTGTTGACCTCTGCAACATGTAGGTAAAATTTTTTTCAGGTACTAAATAGTACTAGTTCGATGTATTTTGATCTACTGAGTCCGAAAATGACCTTTGTTTTTTCTTATCACCTCTCTTTTTTCCGAAAAAGCGACTTTTTCCCGGGAAAATGAGCAATTTTGACGTATTTTTGTCATAATTGCAATTCATGTTGATAAATTATACTGGACCCGTGGTAAAGCGATTCTGTCATGTATATTAAGCTGCTAAATCCGAATATGACATAGGTTTTGGTTTATCACCCTCCAGTTCTCCGATGATGCCGATTTTTCCGCGCCTTTTGAGTAAAACCTTTCCCGGACTCTTGTGCTAAAAATACGGTTTAAATTGATTTCGATGTTTGATATATCGATTCTTATGTATTTTGACTTGCTAAACCCAAATATGACCTTAGATTTTTCCTATCACCCCTCATTATCCCGGAAAATTCAATTTTCCTCGGAGAACGAGCTTTTTCGGTATTTTTGCGCCAATTTTCCTATTCTATGGAGCTGTAGCGATTTTCCAAGTTCCTCTTTAGGTCTTCTATGACGTCTTAAGAAACATTTAACCGGAGTTCGACCTCAAATTGCCTCTTACAGACCCCCGTTTTCCTCAGAATACGGAAAATCGTCGGAAAAATACCAAAAAAGCTCGTTTTCCGAGGAAAATTAAATTTTCCGGGATAATGAGGGGTGATAGGAAAAATCTAAGGTCATATTCGGGTTTAGCAAGTCAAAATACATAAGAATCGATATATCAAACATCGAAATCAATTTAAACCGTATTTTTAGCACACTTAGAGTCCGGGAAAGGTTTTACCCAAAAGGCGCGGAAAAATCGGCATTATCGGAGAACTGGAGGGTGATTAACCAAAACCTATTTCATATTCGGATTTAGCAGCTTAATATACATGACAGAATCTCTTTATCACGGGTCCAGTATAATTTATCAACATGAATTGCAATTATGACAAAAATACGTCAAAATTGCTCATTTTCCCGGGAAAAAGTTGCTTTTTCGGAAAAGTGAGAGGTGATAAGAAAATACAAAGGTCATTTTCGGACTCAGTAGTTCAAAATACATCGGAATACTTTTATTTTGTACCTAGAAAAAATTTAACAGTCGCAAAAACGCCAAAAATGCATGGAATATTCCACATTTTGATGTACGGAGGTGCACTCCGAAAAAAATTAATTTCGACCGTTAGTTGCAAAAAGGCGCAATTTAAATTGGCATCATTTTAAAGTCAAGGATATGTTGAACAAGATTTTTCAATCCGCAAAGCATTAACTAGAATTAAAAAAAAGTTAGAGCTTCCTAAAAATTACGAATTTCACTGATTTCTAGCATTTTTTGGCGTATGTTTGGAGCGTTCAAAAGCATACAAATTTCGGTTCAAAATTAATGAAACGGGGTGAAAAGGAAGTCACTTGCTATCAGGTGGATCCACGTTGCCCAAAAATTTACATAGATGAGGCGTAACTCGGTAAAATAAACACCCTGTAACGCACCACCGAATGCAGCTCACAATCAGCTAATGAAGACCTACCGCGCGCTCTGTTGTTAGGGTCCGTCACAATCTTATAAATCATTATTAGTCGATGAAAACTTAGGTGACGATCCATGAGAGTATGTATGATAAAACTGTAGTGCCAAACTTTAATTTTTTCCACCCTCAAAATTTGACTAAAGTTCCGTTAAATAGGGTCTGTGGACCATAGTGCAGCGTGGTCGCAGATCTAGTCCGTAGATCACATAGAATCACCTTAGGTAAAAAGTCAATTTCAAGCCTAACTCCACTGATAAGGCACGCTTCAAATAGATATGCAGATGCTTGAAATATTCTTTCAAATGTCTTACTTAATTGTTTAAGGTTACTGAAGTAGTATGGCACACTCGCACCAGAACAGGCTTCAATTTAAAATGAGGTGGGTAGATAAGAAAGTAGGCACCATAACCTCTTCAAATGACATTACAACCGTGAAACTCCCAAACCTTGTACCTCGTTTGCGGTGTTAAAAATCTCCACTCCTATTTTAATTATTTGAGAGAGAACAAATCAACATCACTCCTTAAAGTTTTTTCAGCATTTGCCTCTTACAGAGAAGAAAAGTCAAGGAAGTTTTTAAGAATTGACGTGGAGTACTTGCCCAGTTAGGAAGTCAAGTATGACAGGAAGTCTGCAATATTGCAAATCAAGTTATGTAATTTGGTAGAATCACCATCGATTGGGGACTTTATTTTTACAAATGAGGCCTTAAATGCTATTTGAATTGTTTTCAGTGCCTGAAAGTACCTCCGGAACCAAGATTTGTACTAAACCGCCCCATTGATCGGAGCTATGTAGAATTGCTCCGCAATCACTTGTTGGGAAGGCTTGTAGTCTCTATTTGAGCTGGGCTGTAGCAAAAGAAGAGCAGGCTCAGAGCCCGATGCAAGGCCTAGTTCAGCAGCATGACAGTCCGCTTGAGGAATTGGCCAAGTGCTATTTAAAAGCCATAATGTGCTTACTGGAATCCATATAAAAGAGATTTTTCTCGGGAAATCGTTACATTAAAATTTGGCGGAAAAATTTAACATCAGATTTTCAAGCATAAAATAAAAATAAGGCTAGATCAATAAAAAAATATACAAAACACTTTTACCAATGATAATCAACGATGGAACCATATCGAGTTTGAAACATTAATTCCATTAAGTTGGACGGATCTTTGATACTGAATAAAGATAAATTTTTCCCTCCAATAACAACACCTCCCTGTGAGACAAAAAATTAAAAAAAAAAAAAAAAAAAAAAAATTAGAATAAGACCAAAAACAAAATTGAAAATAGTGGTATGTATCTCATTGGGGCAGCACTTTTGTACTGATAGTGAGTTTTGAGGTTTCATTTTTATTTCATTACCATATTTTATGCTTTATCTATGTTTTGTGACAGAGCTTCTGCGTCAATTGGTCAGTGCTTGTGTTTCATTTATTTCAATGTTGGTCTCTCTTCTCCCTCATTGATGCTACTTACATTTTCTTATACCTGAAGGTTTGGGTGTCCCCGACTACCCGTACTAAGCTTTTTTCTCGGTTGTTTTAGGTCGTACGGAGTGACGGACCCGGGGGTTGAAAAGAGGAATGATCCGAACGAATCTAAAATTCATGGCCCCAAAATCACCCAGTCACCCTTGCAAGGTTAAAGTGGGGGGGGAGAGGTTACAATCCTGAAAGTTCCCATAAGGATCGTGCACGATTCTTTCTCTTGGGTAACAAAATTGAAGTAGATTCTCCAGAGGAAGATAAAGGCCCAGGTAATCAACCCAAAGAAATCCGAATTTCATGGCCTCGAACCCCCCCCCCCCCCCCAGGCACCCTTGAAGGGTAAACGGGGGATCTCAATTTTAAAAGTCGGGGCTCATTTCCAAATCGTAAATTGATTGCATCCAAATTGAAGAGTACAACAAAAATCTTAATTGACCCCCAGAGTTCAAATTAACCCGCCTAACGCCTAAAAATAATTCCCCGAAGAGGTGGGCGTTGCCTCCTGAAAAAATTGCTTTTTAGTCGCAAATTTCACAAAAATTCTCAGGAAAAAAGTGGAATCTTCGGTAATTGACACCAAGAAACCCAAATTTCGTGGTCTCAGAGCTCTCGTGACCCCCTCGGTGTCAATTACCCAGGATACCACCTTCTCTCGGAGAATCTACGCCAATTTTGCGACCGCAGAACAATTTTCGGAGGGGGCGCCGCCCCCTCCGAAAAACAGGGTTTATTTTGCGCCATGAGTGTGCCAATTTGAGCTCTTTGAGGTGAAATAAGGTTTTGTGTTGAACTCTTTCATTACGATGCTATCCATTTGAGATTCATAAAGGAGCCCCGACTTTCAAAATAAAGCCCCCCCCCCCCCTTTGAACTCCTAGGGGGGCTTCATAACTATGAAATACGGATATATTCGGGTCAACTACCTGGGTTACCGTCTTTTTTCGGAGAATCTACGTCAATTTTGCGGCAAAGGGAAATTATGAAAGGAGGTACTGCACCTTTCTTTTTTGGGATCATTTGTGGGCCTAGGGTGGGCCGATTTTGGATTTTTAGGGATCAATGTCGAGTGAAAGTTTCCGTAGTCTACAATTCCTATACGATTAAATCTTGATTCGGTCGGAAACCTTATTGACTTTTAGGATCGTGACTCCCCCTCCCCCTTACCCCCCAAAGGTGACAGGGGAGTTTCAGGACCATGAAATTCGGATTCCTTTCCGTCAGTTCCCTATTCAGCCCTGCGGTCCTTGACTTCGTTCGTCGTGAAAAAACCGAGAAAAAAGCTTGACACGGGTGATCTGGGATACCCCATATTCTGCACTTCATATTTTTGTTTCCTATTATGTCTATGACTTGAGTGTTGGTACTCTTTTCAATATGTTGAACAGAGTTTAACTTATTTTCCTGTTAGTCATTATTTCCATTTCATTCGTTAAATAAATCTGGATAAATTCCTCTTTTTTGCTTGTGGAGTTTGTACTGTCCTTACATTCTTGTCTTGTAACTGAGATTATTTCCATGGAAATTATAATAAAAGAATGCCAAATGATATTTGAATCGCGCTGCGCAAAAACAGCTAATGTCAATTTTTTGTAATTTTCAGATATTTGAATTATAATACTCTTGGAGGTTACACATATACATTCGTTGATATGATGAAAATATCCAGCTTTTGGGTTTGAGCCCCTTTTTAAATGGGGACCGTGCCCCAAATCATGCAAAAATGGCTGATGTCCATCATTCGTTGTAGGTCGTGACAATCCGCTGCGTTAATGAATTTAAATCATACATACCTGAAGACTTTCTAGAATACTATGATGACTTAGAAAATTGGCTAGTAGCTGAAGCAAATGACTCTTCCAATGAGAAAAGTAATGTGAGTCAGAAGAAGTATAATGAGCTATATATAAGATCTTTAGTAGAAATTGTTTGAAAAGAGATTAAAGTTCCTCTTTTTATGTTCCTTTCGATTGTTTTGCTCTTAAAAGATACTTTTAGTTAATTTTTCAATAAATACTTAAATATCTGTGTTTGCGACTCTCTGGAACCGACCACGCAGAAATGGGCCTGTTGCACACTTTTGCTAGAACAATAATAAGATTTGTTCCTTAGAGATGATGTTTCAAAAATCACGATGAGCACATCTGCAAACTCTGAAATCCGCTATAAACGTCACAATCTGCTTAAGAAATTTGCGATTTTTAAGCTTCCCGCTTCAAAAAGGTTACTACGGCACAGGTGAACATTTCGTTAGAGGAGTCGTTCCATTCAATCCCTGCTCAACATGGCCTACGCTTCCGTGCGCAGATTGAAGAGAGCATGAGGTCAATCAAGGCGGATATCTATCAACACGAGAAAAATGTGAATATAAACACACCGATTGTTATCAGGTGGTTAGAATCATCGTCCCGTCACATGTGTTTTGGCGGATTGGTGTCGGCTATGTTGAATATTGCGTAGTATCCTTGTGAGCAGAGATTGGACGGAATGACTCCTCTAACGAAATGCTTACCTGTGCCGTGGTATCGTTCTTGAAGAGGGAAGCTCGAAAAATCGCAAATTTCTTCTGCATATTGTGAAGTAAGGAGTGCACTTCAAACTTTGCCGATGCGCTCATCCTGATTTTAGAAACACATTTTATGAGTAACAACTCTTGTTCTTGCTCCAGCAAAAGTTTGCAACAGGCCCATTGTGCAAAAACCACTAATATCAATTTTAATGCCGCTAGCTCTGTGATGAATTCTCTTTTGAATGTCGCAATGGAGATGTTGCATGTGTGAGGAATTTGCGATTTGACTGTTGATTCTTATGTAAAAGTTCGCAAGAAACACGATGGTGCCGCTGTGTTTCTCTGAAATCAACTCCCAAGCTCAAAAAAAGCTCTGAAGTTGAGGTCAAAATGGAGGGGATATCCCACGCTATCCTGAAAGTCCACCTCTACATCAAAACAAACTCTCCATGCAAAGATAGGGAGCGTAGGGAGCAAATACATTGACAGGGCTGCCACTTTATTTGGGGACTCCAAAACTGAAAACATGGCAACCCTGCTAATGTACTTGCTCCCTATCTTTGCATGGAGAGTTCTTCTTGATGTAGAGGTAGACTCTCAGGATAGCAAGGGATATCCCTTCCATTTTGACCTCAACTTCAGAGCTTTTTTTGAGCTTGGGAGTTGATTTCAGAGAAACACAGTGGCACCATCGTATTTCTCGCGAACTTTTACCTACATAAGAATCAACAGTCAAATCGTAAATTCTTCAAACGTGCAACATCTCCATTGTCAAGAATTTCACTTCGTTTACTTTATATGAATGACATTCTATCGTTTTAGACTCTTTGCTTCATAACTTGGCACTTTTTACAAGTCATGCAAAAACCGCTGATGTCCAGTATCTCTTGTTCTCAATTACTCCGTTCAAGAAAGGAGAGGGGTCGAGGAAAGTTAGGAATCTTTCTCCACATTCCACTCCTACGATAATTAACTTTCAAAAATTTTTCAATCTGCAATTTTAATGGCTTAAGCAATTTTTTTTCGGTTTTCTGAAAGTTAGAGACATTAGCGGTTTTCGCACGATACGATTCATTTGCTATCGACTGGTCCCAATACCTCCTCAACAGACAATATCTAGTCACTGCCGAATTATAGTGAGAGTTCTTAATACATGGCATTTTGATGTGGCGATACATTGTGCCATGTGTTACAGTGTTGCTCGGTGAATTTACACAGGCTTTCCTGGGAATAGGTAAGTAATCAAGTCAAAATGGACCGATGAGACAAATCTCACGGAATAGTAATTTTTACCAGAGAATACAGTTTAAGTTAATCATATTTACAAAAAAATTTTTGTTTTCTTGAGTGAAAAAATAATTATGATTTAAGAACTCACCATACTTTCTCCACCAAATTTGCTGTTGACGCTGTGCTCCAGGAACCGTAGATTTGATGGCTCTGCTCTGACTGTGATAACATGCAAACTGTCTCCCTGAATGTTATTCAGCGATATTGTGCAGTCTTCAGATCCAAAACCTAAAATGTTTTCTGAATTCCAAGCTGCTGTAGTTATTCTTTTGCTATGCTTTGCAAAACAAGGCAATCTCCTGGCAAATAAAAAATTGTAGTACATTAGAGCTAGTTCAGAGATGCTAATGATGTCACTCATGACTCACTACAGACTTCACCCATGAATTGAACAGAGGCATGATGGATATCTTTACTGATGGTTGTTTCAAAATCGGCTGATGACAAAAATCTATTGAAACTTCCTATCAAGAGTGGCGGTAGCCACCCCCGGTCGAGGAAAATGACGTCCTACTAAAGTCCCGATAACAAACGGGTGGCCGACACTCTTAGTCACAGGCAACTCCCTTAATCTGAAAATTGATTCGGTTGGAACTCGACTGCAGCCAAAACGACGGCACGGATTCCTACGATCTTGGTGTCTACGGACGCATCTCAATTAGGACTACAAAGTGGAAGAGTTTCATTATGATCCATTGAGTTTTCAAAAAGTTATAAGCACTTAATGACCCAAAACGAGGAAAATTTTACTTTTTACGAGGGGTATTCGTAAAGTAAGTTAATATTTGTCATATCTTCTATATGTCTTATATATGCGGCTTCATCCTGCAAATCGTCAAAATGGAATTTTTTGTTTAAAATTTAAAATTTCCATGTTTTTGAAGAACTGGCTTTACTGTTCCACGTACTCTCCATCTCGTTGGACACATTTTACATACCATGACAAGAGATTTTTTATTCCATCAGCGTAAAAATGGCGATTCCGTTTTTGCAACCACTTTTTTACAGCTTCTTTCACCTCATCGTCGTCCACGGAACTTTTTTCGCCAAAACTCTTCTCTAGTTCAGTTAATAAGTGATAAATCACGTGGGGTGAGATCCTGAGAATAAGGAGGACGTGGGAAAGGTCTCATTTTAAGGAGGTCAACAACAGATTGGCCACATGAGCTGTATGGGGCCTAGCATTGTCATGAAGCAGCATCACTTGACGAGACGAAAGGCTAAGGTATTTTCTTTTTAATGCTGATTTGAGCCTTTAATGACATCACAGTTTCTGTTTGCATCAATATTTGTGCTTCTTTCTAAGAAATAAATGAGTAACACTCATCGAGCACCCCTAAAGACGCGCGTCAATTTTGGACACGCAATGGTGAGAGGCGGATGTGGGAAAACTGATGTCATTCGGCACTCAAAATACCGAATTTAAAAAACTGAAGCTTTTTAAAAAGCTGAGAGTATGACAATTCACAAACTCTTTACAGATTTAAATTATCTTTATTAGTTTAGAAGATATGACAAATATTAACTTACTTTTCGAATACCCCTCGTACTTTGCCGGGAAATTTGAATTTCAAGAGTCCAGGGTCCTGAGAAAGTTACTCAAACTCCGCGATAACGGTAAACCCTAGACCTATATAAGTGGGTACCTAAAGAATCGCCATGTTACCGTGTGTGTCGGTTTTGACTTTATTTTAACATTCCGAATGTTTTAGAAGAGAAATAACGTAAAAACGACTAAACTGACTGCCAACCTCCCCGTCAAGACCACCTTTCACAGCAGATTTCTCGCTTACACGTTGGCCGATTCCAGTGGAACCTGCAAAGGATCAAGGTTGAGGATATGAGGATTTCATTTCTACCACATTTAATAGGGCTTCATCGCACGGATAATTCAGCATCGGCTAATATCTTTCACAATTTTAGCTATAACTTTTGAATTTAGAAAAAAAACCAGTGGTGGTTCAATGCCATTGGTTCATTCTGTTCAGGTCCGTCCGAGTTTCGGGAACGAAATTCCCGTCCCCAAGTAGCAGTGATCGCGATAAATTGCGATTTAATTGGAGAATGTATCGCGATTTTATCGACGTTGCGATTTATTGCAATATTATCGGGAGAAAAATCGCGATAAATTGCAACAAAATCGCGATATTATCGAACGCGATTTTATAGAGATAAAATTGCAATAAATTGCAATTTTTCATTAACGCATGAATGACGCATATGAAAGATGTTTCTATTCCGCCGCCGCCGTTTTTACCGAGATCCGTTGGTAACTTAACCATCTCATTTTTTTTTATCAATTATTAGTATAATGTTACAAAGACAGACTGGTAAGCTTACCTGAAAACCGGTATTTTTACTGATTTTTTCAGGTAAGAATACCACTTTTATTGGTAATCAATCCCCGGTAACTTTACCATTTTATCTCGGTAATTCTACCACAGTCGATAAAAACTATTGGCGTTTTTCCCAAGGTCCATCGGTAACTTTGCCATCTCACTATTATTGGTAATTTTACAGAGACAGAATGATGAGATTACCAATAGAACCTTATTTTACCAACCGTATTTCAAGGTATGAAATAAAATACAGAGGAGGGAAAATTAAAAAAAAAAAAAAAAAAAAAAAAAAAAAAAAAAAAAAAAATCCAATGAAAAATCGGTGTCAGTCAACGCAAAGACATAAGTTGTGAGGTTGCGAAGCGCCGATCCATGTATAAGAGGCTTCAATTCGCACACGCAAGTCATATAGCGGTCATAGCATAGTGACAATGTGCTGGCCTTCCACCGTAGCGATTGGGGTTCGAATCCCCGCGGAGGCTCCGGGGATTTTACGCTCGTCTTCGTCAAAGGACCTGACGGCTGAACCTAACGGCAATCGGCTGACAACTTTAACCCCTTTTTTTTGGCGATTTTATCAATCGCTAGGATCATCAACATCTGAGCGATCATCCTCGATCTTATCGCGATAAAATCGCAATTTTTTCGGGCCGATAAAATCGCAATAAAATCGCGAAAAGATCGAGGATAATCGCTCAAATGTTGATGATCCTAGCGATTTTATCGCCGATAAAATCGAGGATAATCGCGACTTTATCGGCGATAAAATCGCGATTTTTCCGTTGAAAAATGCTACTTGGGTCGTCGTCACCAACCTCCAACCTCCAGGTACTATAAAGTTGTGAATAATGAACAGATTTAATTTAAAAGTTCAATTCATTTTAGATCCTAACTACTATTTCTTTTTCTGTTAGAGCCGGATGCACTACTTCATTGATTTCTCTTAAAGTGCTCAAGTGATTTCTACATATTGAACGATGAATTTATGAGTGAGGTTAGGTTATGTCTAGCTGGCCGTATCTGCTCCAAGCGATAAATTAATGTAATTTAAGATGATTAAATTACGAAATTGTGCCAAAGAATCAAAAGGATGCAGCATTTACATCCCTGTTTGCATTCTCATAACAAACAGCACCCAAAAATTTCTAAACCATTTCGTGCATTTGTAGACAAGCGAAAAGCGCAACGGTGGATCGGAGAAAAGTGCTATGGTCTCAATTACATTGTTATTTTCCTCATGTCATGAATGCTAGTCTTCACATCTTGAAGAGAAGTTTTTTTTAGTGGACCCTATTAGATATAAGTTAAGTTCTATGTTTTCTGCATGATTAGAATGCTTCACCAGCTGGTGGCGAGAAATGCAGTTAGGTGTCGGATTCTGCCATTCATCCTACGTGTTGATTAGTTTGTGGCTATAGCTTTCTGAAAAAGCGAGGTACAGTTTTATTTCTTCTCAGTAGAGTTCAATCATAGGTCAACTTAATGTCACTAAATCACAGATCTTTGATGATGAGCATTAGCTCAAATTTTGTTTTCTCCGAGTCTCTTTGATTTGGTGTCAGTAGGTGTTAGAAGCACTATTTTGCCACTGAATGTCTAACAGGATCTCTCGTGAAGGGTATGTACTCATTCCATCTTCTTAACTTGACAATTAACTTTAAATGAGCTTCACTTTGCTGCATCTATTCCTGCGTGAAACAGGAGCATCCATTCCTCCTCTGTCTAGAAGCCAAACAAAATGCATCACCCATCTCCTTGGATGGCCCAGCCACCTGATCATTGAAACTATGTCGATACGGTGCGATGAGACATAGTCCTATCTTAACCTTGCAATGTATCGCAATTTGATGTCATATCGGGCTGCTTTGAGCTTTTAATAATTGGCCCACAGAATTATGGAATGAGCAGCAGATTGATTGAGATCCTCTTGCTCACTTACACGTCAATTATCATTATATTAACAATTATCTTTTTATGCAGCCAGAAGTATGTCTTCATGATCCTTACTTTGTCTATGAGCCTTGCCTGATCGCATCAGCCCCAGTAAATGAGAGGATATACCCACCTAAATCGGAATGGAAAGCTTTGTTTAAATCGCCGCCCCTCTTTCTTGCTGCTTATGTGAGGGATAATCTCCACCCTGTTAATGGATATTTAATCTCTGTTCTCTGTTTTATTTAAATGAGGACTAGTTTGCTAGAGGGAGCCTCTGTGTCATTCATGTATTGAGTGTTTGTTTACATCAAGTCATAAGAAATGTTTGCACCCACTTATTGCTATTTATACTTATTGCTAGATGTGTTACTGAAGTATTATTCCATTATGACCTAGCGAGTGCTTTCTAAGCTCAGGTCCCAGCATGTAATTACTCCAGTGAAACAGTACACATAAAATATCAGGTGTTCGGAGTTCAGTATTGACCTACCTAGTTTCTGCACCGCTAATCGTCCAAGGCTGAATGTGATTAGATCAATTGGTATCATTTATAAGAAGAAATGGAAAGCTCGCATATCACCTTCCATATAGTAACTAAATGCTCTTATCAAGAGATTGCCGTTTCGGTTGATGTCTGTCAGTGAACCTTAAAAACTCAAGGAAACTAAGAGGTAAATTTTGCAATATTTTATCCTTAAAATGCCTGTATTACGACCAAATACTTTCTCCGTGGCTATTGCATTTTTTAAAATAACTTAAGGCACTATGTGGGCAAGTATATGATTCGACAAATTTTATGGTGAAGCGATAATATTCGAAATTAATCCAAGAGAAAGGCAAGCTATTTCATTGCATGCGCAGGTATTTTTTTGCAATGGCCGATACTTAATAAGGTCAGTGAGAAATTCTCTTAATAGGTATTGATTGTCAGAACCTGCAGCCTGATTGTCGAAATTGTGTGTTTCTCGGGTAGACATAGATGACATAGGTCAAAAGGCGGTACGTGATTGGTCGGCGCTATGTCTTGTCGCTGTTTTGTCCTGCCTCTGATGGGTGGAACCCTAGACAAGCTAAAGGGGTCTCTTAAGTTTCTGACAGTATGTTGTCCATTCCACCAGACAAAGGCACGATAAAGCATATTAAGACATAGTTGATCAATAACGCTCCACCTTTTAACCAATGTCATCTGTGTCTACCTTTCAAACACAAACTTTCAACAATCAGGCTGCTGGCACCCTCAAGTTAGGAAGATCATCTTATGCGATAAGTATGCCTGTTGCCCAATTTTCAATGAGAAATTAGGTATTCAGGGGAGATGAAAATATTCCTCATTTCATTGCAGTCATCGACAATTTTACTTTTACAATGCTCCTTAGAGTATGGTGTAGAGTCTGTAGGAACAAAGTTTGGATGTTTGGATGCTCTAAAGAATAAAAATCCCAAAAGTCATGAAAATGGCTGGTTTAAAGTCATGCCACACCAAATAGACTCATTTTGGTAAAATTTGTGCTCTACTACTTCATTCACTGGTTATTTCATGAATAATTCATCATTCTATACAGAGTACCTATGATTTATAAGGCAACGCTCACATGAATTTCCATTATCATCTGATAGGTTGCTGAGTGATGAAATTCAGTATCGAAAAACTTGCCGCTAGCATTAATACAAATACAGGTGCGCTTAAGAGGGATGATGTATGTAGTTGAAACAAATGAGCAAAATTATTTTGTCACTTGGAATAAGCTTACAGTGTAATGCCTATGACAATAAGTTATACTCTTTTTCCATCAATTTTCTCACGCAGGTAAATGACAACTCGATAGCTATTCAACCCCTCCCCCTCCCCTGTCACCCTTTTCCTGTGAGCCTTTCCAATTGGTACAGATACATTTGACTACCTTAGGTAGCCCCGCTACTTTCAACTACCTATTTCCAGACTGATCACAAGTCAGTGGGTGCTATTAAAATTTCCGCTGAATGTGTATGTGCTTTAGCAGATGTTGTTTACTTTCCATTCATTCAGGATTTTCAAATAGCCAATAGTACCTACTTAATATTTTATGGCAACACCTTTTTCCATTCAAAAACGAGCTGATATAAACTACAAAAACCCTTAAAAACATTTTCGGGCGAAAAATCCGGTCAAAGAAACTGACGTGTTACATTTTATTAACCAAAAACATTCCCTTTCACCCCTCCAAGAAGCTTGATAAAACTAAGTAAGTAACTATGAGACGGCAAAAACTTCTCTCAAATTCTCAGGGTCCACCAAGGCCACATATGTCCAAAAACTTACTCTATGGTTTTAAAAAAAAGAAACAAAAAATAATCCCTTAACAATAGGAAAATTTAAAAAAAAAAAAAAAAAAATCGATTTTGTGGTTCACAAATATGTACATAAATCCTTCGAATGAACTTGAAATCACAAAATCGGTCGAGAAAATCTAAATGAATTTTCTCCTTCAATTATGAGTTCCGCAACAAGCACGACTCGCTTGAAGCTTTCCATACACGAGCCGCAAGAAACTGATTTCTTCTTTCTTACCTACTGATTAAGAGGAGAGCGGGAGCATTTAATTTTTCCTTCATTTATACAGGATGCAACAAGCATGACTCTTGCGTTTGCAGAAACCCTTTCATTAAGGAGATCGCGAGAGCCTTCACCGCGTCCATTTCCAAAAGGGATTACTCCAGAATTTCACGCATTTTAATAATTTAAACGATTCATCTGTTCTTCTCTTCTCTCCTTCCGTCCATAGACAGTGATACAAAATTTTTCCGACTCACTGATGCGACCGGCTCGATGCGTAAACAAGTGTGGATTACCTCTGAGGTGAAAAAAAAAAAAAAAAAAAAAATCAGAATAACACTAACATTACAGCATGGGTGAGTTTTCTTATATCGAGACTTAATTCAATTATTTTAATAACTCCTCATGTCAAATGGGACCCATTCCGTGAAAATGAAAAAAAGGAAAAGTAAACGAAAACTTTTAGCCTTCTCACCATCCAAATCATATGGTATAAGCTTACAGTAAAAGCAACCATGATTTAGATGCAGCGAGGTTAATCGAAAGAGTCTGATAAGTACCTATGTGGTAAAATGGGTCCACTGTTAAAACTGAAGCTGGCGTCAGGGATAAAAAGGCACCGTTTCACTGAGAGCATCGAGCCGGTCGCGTCAGTGAGTCGGAAAAATTTTGTATCTCTGTCAATGGATGGAAGGAGAGAAGAGAAGAACAGATGAATCGTTTAAATTACTAAAATGCGTGAAATTCTGGAGTAATCCCTTTTGGAAATGGACGCGGTGAAGGCTCTCGCGATCTCCTTAATGAAAGGGTTTCTGCAAACGCAAGAGTCATGCTTGTTGCATCCTGTATAAATGAAGGAAAAATTAAATGCTCCCGCTCTCCTCTTAATCAGTAGGTAAGAAAGAAGAAATCAGTTTCTTGCGGCTCGTGTATGGAAAGCTTCAAGCGAGTCGTGCTTGTTGCGGAACTCATAATTGAAGGAGAAAATTCATTTAGATTTTCTCGACCGATTTTGTGATTTCAAGTTCATTCGAAGGATTTATGTACATATTTGTGAGCCACAAAATCGATTTTTGTTTTTTTTTTTTTTTTTTTTAAATTTTCTTATTGTTAAGGGATTATTTTTTGTTTCTTTTTTTTAAAACCATATAGAGTAAGTTTTTGGACATATGTGGCCTTGGTGGACCCTGAGAATTTAAGAGAAGTTTTTGCCGTCTCATAGTTACTTACTTAGTTTTATCAACCTTCTTGGAGGGGTGAAAGGGAATGTTTTTGGTTAATAAGATGTATCACGTCAATTTCTTCGACCGGATTTTTCGCCTGAGAATGTTTTTGAGGATTTTTGTATAAGACTGTCGGATAGGATCCCATGAGACTAGACTCAGCGCTAGCATGGGGGGGGGGGAGCTCTGCCCCCAGTATCTTTAATGTTATTGTGGTGCGGATAGGTCAAGACTTTCTCGTTTGGACCAACACTTTACACCCATCTATGGCCTTTTATCCACAGGACGTTTTCATGGGATTTGTCCCAATTTCAAATCGCAGGTTTGAAACTTTTGGGATTTTTTCCGGTTACCGTCTCTATAGGACAGGGCTCATACAGTCCTGCGACAAGTTTGCGCCGAAAGAAAAGTTAATAGATAGTAAAATTAGATATTTTTTCCTGAGTTTTCTGTTACCGTAAGCTTCCATTTAAACCTTATTTCAATGGTTGAATCGACTGGCTAGCCATTTTTAAATGGAGATTGGCCAATTGGCCAGCCAAAGTCGACAATGGCTGAAATGACTGGCCATTGTCAACATTGGCTGATTTCGGTCATTGGCTGTAACAGTAACACATACACACATACAGGGTGATCCAGACCACCTATCCACTACCTTTTTCTCGAAAATGGCGAAAAATTGAGCTTCGGGACGAAAACTGTAAAGTGACCCCAAAGAATCGAGTGAAAATATTTTCAGCACTCACAACGCTGAAGAATTCAATCCAAATACCTCGCAACGCCGCTAAGAAAAATCTAGAGGTAAAATCACAAGCTGAAAATATGAAGAAATCGTCTGACAAAAAGTTTGCTACCGTTTCGGTTGGCGAAACTGTCATCATTCCTATTCCTGATGTTGAAACAAATGGGGATCAAGGCTTCAAAAGGTGTCGATGCCATAAAAAATGCACAACCTGGAGATAGGCGTGCCGCGCTGCTAATGTCTTTTGTGACTGAAGATGCCATGACAGCACTCCATTCACCGACAGATAAGTTAGGAATTTTCAAAAACACTGGATATGTTCCAACAAGACATTGGCTAACATGCCACAGCCATTCTTCTCATTGGCTAGCCAATTTCAGTTTTTCGATCTTTGGCTGGTCTCTTTTTATGCAATTTGGGCAGTGCTGACATTGTTGACTTGGGAGGCAATTGTCAACATTGGCTGAATTCCGTCATTGGCTATGACATATGGATAAACGATGTCCAAGAGATGATTATTCAACCGAGAAAGATTACTTACTTGGCGGTTAAGTGATTATAAATGCAGATGTTTCCTTTGATAGACCCTACAGCTAAAATCCAGTCTTTTTTGGCCCAAGCTAAGCAGGAGAGAGTTTCTCGTAGTCCACTATCAACATACTGCTTCTTCTGTCTGTTGGAATCCCACAAAATTATATCATGAGAGCCTTGAGCAATTATGCCCAACATATCACCTTCTGGGTCCCAGCAGAGATCTATGCATGACCTACAGGGGCAATTATCGAAATTTAAGTATGAAACACAGTTATCTTGATCTCAAACCAAAATCAGCATGAAAATTCTGTTTCAAGCCTGCAGATTGGAATGACATAAAACTCAAAAATGTCTCCTATGTGAATCATATTTTAAACTTATTTATATGATCCAAACCACAGGTCAGAGTCGGACTGGCGTAAAAAAAGTTAGGCAGCTACTAGGATTTTGGGGCCCCTGACGTAAAAACTGGGCCCCTATGGGGGGTCTGGGGGTCCTCCCCCGGAAAATTTTCAAAATTTAACCCCTGAAAATAGAAGTTTTAGGCTCTTTTCGCATTGAAATTTGATAAATAGCGCCTCCGAAAATGTCACCAATTTTTTAGATATTTTTTGAAAAATTCGGCGATTCCTCTTGTTGATAAAGAAGCACATAACCTCCTCAAACTTTACGCATGGGCCTCTGCTGATATCTTTTCAGAGGCCCCGCCCCTGAAGTTACCTTCTCCCGGCTGCAGGGCCAGTAGGGGCGCCTCCAAAAAGAAGTCATCTTAAAACCTTCAAAGACCGGAAAAGAGAGCTTTCAAGACCCGGAAGGGCCCCTGAAAGTGAAACTCTTTTTTTCGAGCCCAGGGTTAGGGGCCCCTGCTGACATATTTTCAAGGGCCCCAGAAGTGACCTTCTTCGGGCTATAGGGGTCTCGGAGAAAGAGTCATGCTGTTTAAAGTAAAAAACCCTTAGAGGCCGGGAAAATATAGCTTCGAGGGCCGCTCCAGGGCCCTTGAAGCTCGATATTTGAAGCTTGATATTTTCCGATCGCTGAGGGGCCCTTTCAGGGGCCCCTGAGGTTACCTTTTTCCGGCCGTAGGGGCCTCAGAGAAGGTGTTATGAGTTAAACCCTCAAGGACTGAAAAAAACGAGGGGTTTTCAAGGATTCATTTCATTTATTGAAGAATAAATTCAAGGATTTTTTCAAGGATTTTTCACTTTTTCATGGATTCATTTCATTTATTGAAGAATAAATTCAGGAATTGTCGGCTCAGGGGCCCCGTCGGGGCCCCTGAGCCGACAATTCTTAGGCAGCGATCGCTGCCTAGCTGCCTTAGCCAGTCCGGCCCTGCAGGTGGTATTTAATACCTCAAAGACCGCTCAAGTTAGTAGACTTGAACTGGAGGGACTGTGTCCTGCCACCTTGTACTCTTGTGATCTGGGATGAGCTTGTTAAGGTGCTTGTGAAGCCCAACAAATTTTACACATACAAAGGCCATATTACCGGGAGTTGAATTGCTGGAGGGTCCATTGGACTTACAGTGGGCAGACTAGGAATACTAGGATTAACGAAATTCAGAGAGAGCTAAAGACATCAGAGGAAATCTACACCATCAAATTGAAACTTTTACTCTTCTGATTTAAAAAACAAAACCTTAGTGCAGAGTCTCCTTCAATAATATCCGAGGTTGCAAAATTGTAGAGGGACTTCAATGGACAGAAAATGGAATAAGACAACAGAAAAAGGTAACATTTGGGCTATTTGATGGTGCAATTACCGAATTTAATTGTCTTGAAGCCTAATACCCTATTAATGCTCTACATCAATGCGGGGACATACCATGTTGAAGAAAATTGTGCTGATTTTCTGCCATTAAGAGGCCATAGTTTAGGCAAGAAAGGGTTAGTTTTAAACTTGGATGTTTTAACTTTCGTTGAGAGAAGTGCTTTATGATCAACCAGCACAATGCAAAGCATGGCAATTCTGGCTTGTTACATAGCTACATATTTCTTGCAAACATTGGATCTTTTAAATACTTAAATTTTTAAGGGACATCATGTTGCTTCTTACCCTGAGAGATTAATTTTATCAACAGCTGCTCCTTCACGACTGAAAATTGAAACTGTCTGATCAGCTCCTGCTGTTGCTAAAAATCGACCA
Organism: Bemisia tabaci; assembly: GCF_918797505.1. NCBI lineage: Eukaryota > Metazoa > Arthropoda > Insecta > Hemiptera > Aleyrodidae > Bemisia > Bemisia tabaci. The sequence continues at coordinate 89,631,167 of NC_092793.1, read as the reverse complement.
CTTTTAGGTTGCCAAGAAAAAAATACTTCCCCAACACCATGAGGTGAACTCAGCTGATACAAAAGCTGCAATGATAAACGAAGGAACCAATCATTGGATTGAAGAGACCCAACCAGGTGAACAGAGGAACGAAATTCTAGAAAAATGAAAGGGGCTGCAAAAACTTATTTTTGAGGTTGCTTTTCAACCGTTACCTCTCTATTCTTGTTAAAATCCATGCACTTGGTTGAACTGTGCTTCCAGAAAAATTAATCACAGTCGAAATTAGGAAAATTAAAAAAACCATGCTTGAGAGCGCTTTGCCCCTCGGACGTGTGCTTCCTCACTGTGGTTGTCCGGGTTAGTTGATTTGCTTCTTTTTGAGAGACCTGTGCAATTGTGCATCCACCATGAGGAGAGTGTGTTTTCCGGAGGGTTTACATTGACTCAACAATTGTTTTAGTGTGGCATGGTCAGAACCGGATTTAGGGGGAGGCCCAAGGTGCCATGGCACCGGGCGGCAAATTTCGGATTTTTTTCGTAGAAAAAGAAAGGAGAGAAAAAATGAGGGAAAACTAAGTACTGGGCAGCGGCGGAGCACTGAATTCCTTTTGAATTGATTCCATCTCCGGGTGAGTCATCTCAATCCTCTATGAAAAACATGGGCATATTCAAGGCGGCAAATTTGCCGCTTGATAGGAAATTATTTTTTGACTCTCTCCGCGAAATTACACAGAATTTTATTTGTTCATGCTCTATGAACTATGAGGGGAGGGCCACCCTGTGCAGCGACTTTATTGCCTCATATGGCTCGATTTTTAGCCTGACAGACCTTTCTTTGTCAAAACTCTATCCACTTTTGTTCGAGAAAAATTTGCAAGATGCGTACCCGAATATTTCCATTGCAATACATAATACCTTTCCGTACCGGTGACCAATTGCTCGGCGGAGCGATCTTTCTCCGCTGAGGGGCGAGTGCACAAGTATCTAAGGATATATCAGTGGCATTAGAGACGTGTGAATGTCGAGATGATGTCAATACATAGAGAGAAAAAAGGAGGTGTTTGCATCTTGAGGACTGTCTACCCCGTGACGTCGAGGTCGGTACAGGTACTCCAGAAAAATCTGGAATTCGAAGTATGAAAAATTGATCATTATGTCCGATTTTTTTGCTTAAATTAACTCAATAAATTCAAACACAATATATAGAATTACTTTTTTCCATAAACTACACCATTTTCGAGAAAATCTATGATAAAAATCGTCGCACCGACCTCCGTCATCAAAAAAGTCCAAGATGCCCGAAATTCAACCACCTCCTTTTTTTCTCTATGATGTCAATGGAATTCGACATCACTATGCAACTGGATTTCGAGGACATAATAGAGAAGTTCGCGCATGTCAAAGCGGGAAAGAAAAATTTCTAGAGCTTTCAATGCCTCGGTGAAACTCTATGCCCCTCAAATTTTCTCTCTCTTCTCAACTATATCAATCCGTAAGTTTTTCGAAAACTTGAGTAGGTAGGTACATCGATGACCAAAGTGCGAAACCACAAATCTCCATTTGCGACGTTCCAGACTTCCTGTGATACTTTATTCATTCTATGAAAAAGTAGTCAACGTAATTTCTTGACATTTTTTCCCTGTAAGCAGAATATTCTGTATGATTATGACTCTCAAGCTATAAAGTCTGCTTGTTTCTCTTTGGAAAAATAAAATAGAAGCGGAAATTCTAAAACATCGCGACGGAAATACGAGATTTTGCACTTTAGCATCAACATTTAATTAAATCTTTTACTATGTTCAATTTTCGCCTTTTTCGTTCCTTAAATCCTTAGTCCTTGAAAAATCATATCTTCCTCCTAAAATATTTGTTTGCAACACTTTCCTGCATATAGATGCGCATTTTTCTGATTGGAGAATCAGATTTCTCTTCTGTCGTGTTTTCGAAATTTATATTTCGTGCGCATCGCGTGTTTCTATGAGACATTACACAGTACGGGAGGGGGGGGGGGCGGCAAAATTTTTCGGGCACTGGGCGAAAATCCGGCTCTGGGCATGGTGAATAGTTATTAATTTTAAATTATATATGAATGGAAAAACAGTTTGTTCGAGAAATTTCTTCCTGTGACTAATTGTGTCACAAAAGTTTGTCCAAAAATTTTGCTTGGGTAAACTTATTTGGCATGGACTTTACTGGCTGAGACAATTGCATTGGTGTTGTAAGGCTTGCTTATCTTGCCTAGTATGTGTTATTTGGTACTTATCTACACCATGAGCTCTGAGACCTCCATTTGCATATCTAGTAAAACTTATTGATGGTTCCAGTGTTCTAAAGGGCTAATTTTCATAATTCTTAGCGCTATCGACCACTAAAGGTCTCTAGATGAGCCCGCTATATTCAAATTATGAAAATTTGACACAGGTATTTTTGTATTAGGTACCTGGCAAAGTTGCGAATTCTCCCATTTAAACAATGTAAATTTTAATTTTTTGTCATAGTTTGTTTGAGCGTTCAACTGGTCCGATTTCCATGATTTTTGCTATTATCAACAGGTGGTAGTCCCTGGGAAAGTTCGCTATAAGCAGAATTTGAAAATAAGACCCGGGTTATTTTATATAAGAGTAGACCAGAGAGCTCAGGAAGGGGGGACAACCTTCGAAATTACCGCCTATAAAAAATGGCGGGCATATCAAATTTAGCGGAAAATGTTGAATTTTCGTCTATTAGTAGGGTACTAGGGGGCTATGCTCCCTTCAATGACTTGAAACCTGTTGACTTGCCCCTTTACTTTATATCATGGACTTGCTAGGGGGGTTTCTAGGGGAAGGAGGGGCTGCACACCCCAAAAAAGTTAAAATCAGATGTACCTGCACGATACCAATATATATAAGTGTAAAAGACAACTCAGCTCTTACTCCCTCTCCTCCCCACCAAATGTTAGCAGAGATGCATTGCTGGAGTCTCCAGAGAACTTGCCGGCATTGCTTACCTGCAGCTTACAACATCTGATGTTAGACTCTGGAGGAATTGCTGAGAGACTTGTTTCAAAGACGTCAGTTTGCAAACTTCTCTCTACATTTCGAATCTACTTATCGAGGTCAGAGGCGACAGACAGTGATGTAGAACCGAAGTTAGCTATACATCCTATTCACTTAGCGCTTAATTTCTCATGCTACATCTTGAGGTTCTAGGCCTGCTGCTTTTTACTTGTTAAGAGGTTGAAAAATATGGAAGATTACATTGAGTTTGTGATTTCAAAATAAACTGTAAATAAAGTGCAAAGAATCGGTCTGACAACAACAATAATGCAAAGAGATGACGTCAAGACATCAGGTAACCCTCCAAGCTCTCCGCTTCACATTCCTCCAGAGAGCTCTCCGGAGACTTTAGCAAAGTAGCTATGCTCATGAGAAAATTGCATAGTACCAAGGGCATCTCTTCAGGCACCCATATAAATATATCAAGAAACAACTGATCAGCATTACCTCGTCTTCAGCCATTCTCAATTAGGTCTTCTGAAGTGATTTGATTAGATACAGTACGTAAAGCACGTGATGCTCACTTCAAAGGTGTGATCATGTTCAGTCAGTTCAGTAGAGCTGATTCTAAATATTACTACTCTACAACACCGGCAGAATTTCGGTCCGCATTCAACATAGCATTAGCATTCTGATAATATGATGCAATATGATGAAGGTAACTATGGTAACAACCATGGTAACAACAACAACCACCGGCACAACCGGCACTTTACACACGGCGGCGCCCCAGACGTAGCCCAGACGCTGTTAGTGCCACGTCAGAGAAAAGCGATATATATCGATTTTTTCGCATTGAGAGCATTTTGGAAGAGGTTATTGTTTGGATCCAATTCGATATAATGAAGAATCCCTATGATGACGTTGATGACGTCGCCACTTAAATAATAGCGTCTAGTGTACACTTGTCATCATTTTGAGCGGAAATTGACGGAAATTGGCAAGGCGGATAAAGAATGGTGGTCGCATTTCGTACCCTCTGGACGTCACACGGTATCGGGTAGAGTCCTTTATACCCAGAGTAACGACAACTCGATTATCAGCTGACTGGCAGCCGACCTTGGCTGGCCATGGAGGCCGAAACTAGTGCACTCAAACGAACGATATTGGGGGATAAGGATGGGACTCTAATAAGGATCAGGAATCCTGCGATGTCTGTCACACAGAAACAACAACATCAACAAATTGATCAATTAAAAAGAAAATGAGATTGGTTTGTGAATAATTTCTTAATCTATTTTCATTTTGGACCGATGGCAATAACAATTTACTCTTGATAAACCACAAAGTTTCAAATCTTTTCCTCAATTAGGTAAAAAGTTAGAGGGGGTGGAAGGGACTACCCTGTATAGTAAGTATGGCCTCCTAGGACCATCCCCGGATAATTTCGAGAAAATCCAAGGGGAAAATTTCGAGCAATGTTGCCACATCCATCATTCATACGAGTCAAGTCGCGTAAATTCGGAGCAGGCTCTTTCGTTTCATTGATTTCATTTGTTCATCCGATTGGACACATTTTAAATTAAGTATGGCCTCCCGGGACCATCTTAGGGAAATTTCGAGAAATTCGAAAGGGGAAATCTCGAGCAATGGTACCGAATTTCCTCAACATCCGTACGAGTCGAATCGCTTGAATTCGGAACTGGCTAAGACGGTTCAACAATTTTATTTGTTCATCCGATTTGATACACATTTTATATTAAGTATGGCCTCCCAGGTCCATCTATGGAAGATTTAGAGAAAATCCAAGGGGGAAATCTCCAGCAATGTTGCCGAATTTCACCATCATACATACGAGTCAAGTCGCGTAAATTCACAAAAGGCTCCGAAATTTCATTTGTTAATCCGATTCGACTTCTTCTATATGAAGTATCTATCTCGGGCAATTGAATGTCTTTTCCGTTTGGGGGCTGAAATCTCGGATCTGCATCCTTGGAGTCCGAACGCATAAAAAAAAACATCATGTCACCGCGGAAAATCCCGGAAAATTCTATATTTTTTACGCCTATCTAAATTATTTGTTATCTATAACGAGGAAAAAATGTTTCCAGGGGAAATGCTTCTTTTTCGATTACGATTCCCAGCTGACATCTACTCAGAAGGACCCTGTGAGTTTGAACACACAACAATAATTGCTTTTTATCACGGAAAATCCTGGATTCTTTCCACTGCCGGGAATTGGCTAATACAGGGCGTCCGGAAGTTAACGTACTTAACTTTTAGGATTGCTTTTTCGTCTCAAAATATGACTTTTTTTCCCTATAGGAACACGTATGCCCGAAAACGCTTCGTACGTGAGCTATGCGCTTCAGAAGTTGCCGTTTTTCTCTTTCAAATTGATGTAAATCCTCGTCATTTTTTCATAAGTGGCTGAAGCTTGGTATACCTAGAGGGGGGGGGGGGGGTACTTTTTAGCGCTCTATTCATTTTTTGTGTTTTCAAGGACGTACGTCTTTGAAAAATGACGTCACAAGCGTTCCCGAATTTGAAAATCACGATAACTTTTTTGGTAGACGATATTTCCATAAACGACGGATTACGGCACTTGAAAGAGCGCGAACCCACTCAGCATGATATCTCAAAGCAATGTTGTTATTTGCTGACATATGTTGATATAATGTTACTAATATGGATGGAATGTTAAATCAGTATTGTCAGGATAAGACTGACAATATCAACATTGATGTAAGCTTGATACACAGATTAGTCCAGATCGCTAACATCCAATCTAGCCAATGCTTCAGAAGCGTGAGTAATTTTGCTTACAGGTTAGGCAACTTTAGAAAATTGATGGCACTACCAGTAGTGAAAGAACTTGACCGGATCGAGAGAAATTTCCTCTTGATTCTGATTATAAAGCTTTAATAAAGTATAGATAGTAATGTATAATAATGGTTTTTGATCAAATAAGATTTTATCAAGTACTGTTATGCTAAGTATTCTGTTTCAATATTCTTACAACAGTTGGTAGCAATTAACTGCTCTCATGGGGGCCTGGCGGGAATTCAAAACTAGGAACCAAAAGTCTCATTTTGGCAGGATTTTGCTTTAATTTTCGGTTTCTAAGGCTTTAAACTTCAAAAATATGATATATTATAATCTGCAAATTTTTTCAATAATGTTATCTACTCAGTATACTGATGAACTCTGATTTGTTTATTTCCACCGATAAAGCACAAAAACATAGCCCGATTATACGAATAAAGAAGGAGAATTAATTAAAATACGGGTAAACAAGGCTAAAAATTATTGAAACACTTAAAGGCAGGACGTTTCGAGCTGCTACCAGCTCATTTTCAGCTGCAAAAACACATAAAAACAAGTAAAAAATTGAGTGGCGACCTGACCCCAGCCGTTATTATGAGTGGTTACGTGATAACGGCTGAGGTCAGGTCGCCACTCAATTTTTTACTTGTTTTTATGTGTTTTTGCAGCTGAAAATGAGCTGGAAGCAGCTCGAAACGTCTCACCTTATAGTGTTTCAATAATTTTTAGCCTTGTTTACTCGTATTTTAATTAATTCTCCTTCTTTATTTATTTCCACCTTAATTATTTAATCTGGAAATATTGAACCACATAAATTCTACTGAGAAACTAATTCTTGAATTCTTCGGAACGTTTCATCCCACAAAAATCTGAAAAAGAAGTATTCCCCCGCCGAAAATCTGCTGAAAATAGCCAAAATTTCAGTTTTGGTTCCTAGTTTTAAATGCCCATGGATTTTCCCGCCAATGGCGCTCACAAAACTACTCACGCTCCTCCGCCGATGTTAGCGATCTGGACTAATCTGTGGCTTGATAGACCGGTAATCAAGGAGATGTCATGAAGTGTCAACCTGATAACAATGTTGACGCAAGGTACACTCTACTACCTACAGGTATGGACAAACGGGGTGCCGAAGTGGCAGCGCTGAGATTATAGGCCATCGAGTGACGTCGTAAGTCGTACCGTCTATGACGCGCAGTTCAAAATGAGGTTCTGGTAGATCCGTTAGCTTCGATGAGGCATCAGATGAATTTAAAAAATTGATAGAACTCAAAATGACGAAAACCTCAACAAAGAACACGAAAAAATAACACGAAATTGACGAGACCCACTCTTAAAACAGAAAGTAAATAAGTTTTCAATATGGCGTCGCAGTCGTAAAATTGGACGCTGCCAAATCTACGCGTTTCGACGACTTTCTAAAGTTCCATTTGTCCATATCTACCTGTAGTAGAGTGTACCTTGATGTTGACGGGGGCATATCAATATTATGTACCTAAGATTATTGTAATGTTACTTCAACCTTATTATCAATGTTGTTGCAATGTTCAGGCTAGAGTACCTGTATAGCGAGAGTATGGACAGATGTGAAACTCCGAAAATCCATCAGGCCTTCACCGATGCTTCTGCGAATAATAAAAGCACGGGGAAAAAGTGAAGCCTGGTTTGGCGCTGGGTGCTTGTGTGAGTGTGTAAATGAGCGCGGGAATCCATGGCGGCAAACAGAAATTTGATTTGAACTTGTCCTCTTGATTTTTCCACATTTCTTCTTTTAAACGTGTTTTAAATGCCTGAAACGATTATATTAAGAAAGTTGGGACTGCGTCCTAATATAATACACCTACTTTTGCTCGGTAATAGGCAGTAATCTCAGATAAAGTTAGTTTTTCTTTTGCTCATGGTGGTTCTGCCGGTTCAAACAGGCCGTTACAGTCCTAGATGACCGTTACTCCCAAATGAAATTAATCGGTCGACGACGGACTAAAACTAACCTGAAGTTAAAAAAATATGAGTGGGTAAGTGAATTTGGGCAAAGATCAACCTAGAATACTTTGTTTCCGCAATTTTATTTAGTTCCCGCCCTACATTTGAATTTCAAACTTGTCCCGATTTCGCCGCCAATCCTCTAGCCAATAGTAGAGGTGATTGAAAAGAAGCTTCATTTTTTGCTTTTAGCGCTCCGTCTTTATGTCTTTGGAAAAAATCGATAGATATCGCTTTTCTGTGACGTTGCACTAATAGCGTCTATGTCCGATGTTTTCGGAACATGTGGTATTCTGAAAGATCCGAAAAAGATCCGGAACCATCATAAAACAGCGGAAATCGTTCCGGGATCGATTTTTCCGGCTTATTAACCCTTTCGGAGTCCTCCGTTTTTATGAAACGCAGAAATCATCTTTTTTGAGCCGATTAGCAGATAGGAAAGGCCGAGTAGAGGCCCGTCGCGGTCGGATGATGGCACGGGCAGAGGTGGATAATGAATTAGGGATGCGGAAAGAGCAAGGGAGAATAGGTGAAAAGGGTGAAGGGGGCATGGGAGGGTTGGGGAGGGGGAGGGGAAGAAAGGAGTGAGGAGAGGAGGGATGGTAGGCTAAAGGGACGGTTTGGCAGTGGGGAAGTGAGGGGGAGTGGAGAGGGGAGGGGTGGGATGAGTGAAAAAAGGCATCGGTGAGAGGGGAGGGGAGGAGAGGGTAGGGTGGGCGGAGGGGAGGGGAGAGAGGATACGATGGGAGAGGGGGAGGGAGTGGGAAGGGGTGGGGGAGGGGGAAGGGGTGAGGCAGGGGGAAGGGGTTAGGCAGGGGGAAGGGGTTAGGCAGGGGGAAGGGGTTGGGCAGGGGGAAGGGGTGAGGCAGGGAGGGGGGAGGGGGAGGAGAAGGAGGGGAAGGGGTGAGGCAGGGGGAAGGGAAGAAGGAGGGGAAGGGGTGAGGGAGGGGGAAGGGAAGAAGGAGGGGAAGGGGAAGGGGAAGGAGGTGTGGCGGGGGAGGGATGAGGGGTGTGGGAGCGAAGGAAGGGGGGAGTTGATGCTTCGTCAGTACCAACTTTAATAAGTATTGATTGATTAATTGATTAATTGATTGATTGATTGATTGATTGATTGATTGATTGATTGATTGATTGATTGATTGATTGATTAATCCATTGATTGATCCATTGATCATCCATGCGAGTCGAGTCGCGTAATTCCGAGCAAACCCTGTCATTTCAGCAATTTCATTTGTTTCTCCGATTTAACTCATTTTATGGTAAGTAGGGCCTCTTAGAACCATCCTCGGGTATCCTCATATCGAGAAATTCAAAGGGGGAAAATTCATGTAATGTCGCCACATCCGTCATTCATACGAGTCAAGTCGCGTAAATTCGGAGCAGGCTCTGTCGTTTCACCGATTTCATTTGTTCATCCGATTTGACACATTTTATATCAATTATGGCCTCCAAGGACCATCTTAAGAAAATTTCGATAAGATCCAAATGAGAAATCTGGAGCAATGTTGCCACATCCATCATTCATGCGAGTAAAGTCGCGTAAAGTCGGAGCAGGCTCTGTCCTTACATTGATTTCATTTTTTCATCCGATTTGACACATTTTGAAGTAAGTATGGCCTCCAAGGACCATCCTCGGAAAATTTCGAGAAATTCCAATGGAGAAATCTCGAGCAATGTTGCCACATCCATCATTCATACGAGCCCAGTCCTGTAAATTCGGACAGGCCTTATCGTTTCATCAATTTCATTTGTTCATGCGATTAGACTCATTCTATAGCATGTGTGAACTCCCCCGACCATGTTAGGAAAATTTCGAGGAAATCCAAGGGGAGAATCTCAAGCAATGTTGCTGAGTTGCCTCAACGTCCGTACGAGTAGAGCCGCGTAAATTCGGAGTAGGCTCCATCGTTTTATGAACTTCATTTGTTCATCCGATTTGACTCATTTTATATTAAGTATGGCCTCCCAGGACCGTCTTAGGGAAATTTCGAGAAAATCCAATGGGGAAATCGCGAGCAATGTTGGCACATCCATCATTCATACGAGTCAAGTCGCGTAAATTCGGAGCAGGTTCGTTCGTTTCATCAATTTCATTTGTTCATCCGATTTGACAAATTTTATATTAAATATGGCCTCCCAGGACTATAGAGAAAATCCAAGGGGGAAATCTCGAGGAATGTTGCCGAATTTCACCATCATACATATGAGTCAAGTCGCGTAAATTCACAAAAGGCTCCGAAATTTCATTAGTTCCGATTCGACTTCTTCTATATGAAGTATCTATCTCGGGCAATTGAATGTCTTTTCCGTTTGGGGGCTGGAATCTCGGATCTGCATCCTCGGAGTCCGAACGCACAAAAAAAACATCATGTCACCGCGGAAAATTTCGGAAATTTCTTAATTTTTTATGTCGCCCTAAAATCATTATAACAAACGAGGAAATTATTTTCCCGAGGGCAGACTGTTGTAATGTTGTGTGTCCATCCGATTTGGGGACTGCAATAAACTCAGAAGCATCCTCGGAGTCCGACAAAAATACAAAACCATCGAGTCACCGCGGGAAATCCCTTAAAATTCTATATTTTTTACGCCTACCTAAATTACGTGGTCTGTCCGGAAAGTATCAGGACTTTTTAGATTTTGAGAAATCGAGCTTACCCATGACATTGTGGCTTTAATCTCCTTCGAAGTACTCTCCGTAAGACACAATGCACTTGTTCCAGCGATTTTTGAGCTGTTCAAATCAGTCCAAAAAGCACTCCTTTGGGATGTCCTTCAGCGCTCTCGTCGTATTCTCTTTTGGGTCATTGATGGAGTCAAATCGAGTCCCTTTCATTGGAGATTTCAGCTTTGGGAACAGCCAGAAATCGCAAGGAGCTAAGTCTGGACTGTATGAAGGATGTGGAACCAGAGGAATACCGTGCTTTGCCAAAAACTGTTGCACAAGACAGGAGGAATGAGCCGGAGCGTTGGCACAAATTTCGCTGCCACTCTACGGAGCCCGAGTTTTTCAGTTAAAATTTCCGCAACGACGGTCTTCGGGATATTTAGCTGCTTTTCCAGTTCCCGCATGGTTAACCGACTGTCTTGGGCAATAGCTTCCCGAACTTTTTCCACATTATCGGGAGAATTCGTCGATGAAGGTCTCCCGGACCGCGGATCATTAGCGACTGTTTCACGACCCGATTTAAAGCGATTATACCACTCATAAATATTGCTATCGCTCATAGAATCAGTGCCAAAAGCTTTCCGAATCATTTCCATGGTCTCCTTGGCAGTTTTTTCTAGATTAAAGTAAAGTTTAATACAAATTCTCTGATCTTCACGCTCGGTCATTTCACGAAAGAAAAAAAAATTGGCCTCCGGCCAATTTATGCGCGGCGCTTCGCGCCGCGTACCGGCGCTACGCGCCGGCATTTGGGGGGCTTCGCCCCCCCATCCGCTTAGCGGATTGGTGCGGAGACCGCACGGGACTTTCTCGCTCGAGCCGGCGCTTCGCGCCGGCATAGACACTTTTACTGGAATATTTAGAAAAATACTGCCAATTTTACAAAATCATAAAGTTTGATCGGAATTTTGATCACAGGATAATAGTTATGAAATTTTTATTCAAACCACTGAACTTTATTGTAAATGTCTTCGCGATATGTGATGAATTCATATATTCGGACTCGACTTGTTGATTTTATGAGGCATCTTCAATTAAATATGTAATTGATTAACAAAGTCTCCTGTCAAAGATGGCGATCCGTAAAAATCTTAGCTTTTCTACGATTCATTAGGATCCATTAGATTCATTGACATCATACTTCAGATACGATTTTATATTATAATCTCTCCTTAAGCACGGTCAAAAGCCATCAAATATCTACTTGAATGGGTAGAATGACTATTCGATGTTCAAATAGTCTTAAAACTAAACGGTTTTCGCTTAGCATCTCCCAAATTTTAAATTTGGCGGGCGAATCTACCTGCTGGAAGGTTCACCACTTGCCCGCCAGGAGCGCCATCTCCTTACCGCGTATTCCCGTAATTCAGAGCGAAAACAATAGAGAGCGCTGCGCGCGATCTCCTTGCTGCTGTCGACAAACGTCAACGAACAGGTTATAACAATTATAACCTCCTTTATTAACAAGCATTAAATCAGTCATATTTGTGCCGAATTATTATATTATATTTGTGCTTAGTACCTCGTAAAAAGGAACCGCAAAAGATGGAATCTGCCGGGATTCTAAATTCATTAACAACAAACATATTAGTTTTTAATAAAGATCTAAGTGTCAGTTCTTGGCGTTAGCTTGATGATTCATTGTACCTTTGTAATGTGAGTATGTACCTAATTAGTTGTCTAATTTTGCTTTGTGTATACCTACGGAGTAATTTTGGAAATAGTATATGATGCATTATATAATGCATTTGAATTCCTAGGTTTCACCTGACTCAAAGCGTTTGCTGCTATTATCTAGAAGCGTTCCGACTCATTTATCAGAGAATTGAGCGTCTCCTATCGGCCCCTCTGCAATTATGAGATTAGTCCAAGAATCCTTTAGGAACTTAAATTAATGACTCAGATGGTGCTTTTGAGCCAACTTTCAAAGAATTAAAGGCATTTTTTTCAAAATCTACAGTCCATGAGCTCTCCGTGTGACCGAAGTGCTCTCCTCGCTATATGACGCGCAACCCTTCAATTTTTAGTTTAGTCCAAAGACCTCATAGGAACTTACATTATTGAACCAGGTGGTGCTCTTATGCCAACTTTCGAAGAAATGAAAGGCATTTTTTTTCAAATTTACAGTCTTTGAAAATGAGTTGTTTGTGGAATGTCGCGGAGCAAAGTGCCCTACTTTTGGGCCTCGTAATCCCTTGAATTTTGAGTTTAGTCCAAAGATCTTTTAGGATCTTAAATTAATGACCCAGGTGATGTGCTTGATGCCCAATTTTAAAGAATTAAAGGCATTTTTTAAAATTTACAGTCCCTCAAAATGAGCTTTCCGTGTGATTTTGCTAAAAATGGACAATTGAGCGTAGCCCCCCCAAATTTTAGCGTACCTCAAAATCGTTGGACGTGCATAAGGAGACCATAGATATGGTGTCCTGTGCCAATTTTGAATGAAATCGAACAGATAGATTCTGAGATATCGCTGTACACAGATTTGGGGGACGCCACACGGACGGACACACATTTTTTCAAGTATGGTTATTTTTACTCCTGGGACCTTCAAACGTCTAGAAATGATGAAATTTCAACTTTTTTTTTTTTTTTTTTCTTGGAGGATGACAATACTTCCTCTCTACCCTATGGGAGCGAGAAAGTAAAAACGCGACGATAGCACTTGACACACACACTTTGATCAGTTGATTGCAATCGACTGATTAAAGGTGTGAAAGCCCGATTGTGTGGCTGCATTGGAGAGGACATGGGCAAAGTCTAACCCAAGTTTCAGCTCATTACATGCATTACATTCCGAGATAATCAAAAAGTCCTGATACTTTCCGGACAGACCACGTATTTGTTATTTACAACGAAGAAAATTTTTTTTTGGGAAACGCATCTTTTTCGATTACGTTTCGCAACTGATATCTACTCAGAAGAACCATGTGAGTTTTTGGACAAACAACAATAATTGGTTGTTGTGTGTGTAACAATATAAAACAGTGTAACATAGCATGCTTAGTAAGCACGTGTGAATCTGTGAATGCTCGGGGCGGCATGATTTGTTACACTTATGCTACGAAACTACCGCACTTTGAAACCATGTTTTCGATGAGACTCCCAAGTATGCTTTTTCGGTGGATATTTGATATCAAAAATATCGCCGCCTAACCGCGATTTTTGTAAGATGATGCTTGGGCCAGTCCCAAGCCTGGAAAAATTGTGAGGGAAGGAAGGGTCAAGAGCCGTCTCGATAGCTTCGGAATTCTCGAAGCCCCTTGCTCTGTAGGCTTTTCTTACAGTCCTTGAAGCAAAAATTTCCTACCCAGCAAGGAGCTTCGAAAATCTTAAAATTTGTCAAAGCTCTTTTGCGTCAAAATGATGCGTTTTTGGAAAATTTTATGCAAAATCTATGGCCCTTGAATTTTCCCGCGTTTTTGGAAAATTTTATGCAAAATCTATGGCCCTTGAATTTTCCCACTCAGCATAAAACCTTAATAGGTACAATCTTAGTATAATATTGCACATCTTACACATCAACATTGCAACCATATTACATCCATCTTAGTAAGAATGAGGTAAGATTGCATCAATGTTGATGTGCTACTGCCAGGGACTTGCCTGAACTAGAGTACCTGTATAGCGAGAGTATGGACAGATCGCTTCATGGAGGGCTTAGGGCCCAAAAGTGCAGCCACCCTTCTAACCAACTTCTAACGCACAAAATTTCATTGCCAGTCTGCAGGTTCCAATTCTGACGAAGATGGCCAAGAATGTACAGAAATGAGCGTTCTTCCGCAAAATTAAGTAAATTAATGCAAAAACTGAGTCAAACACGTGCTTAATAAACGACGGTTCGTAACAATAGTATTAGTAAATCGTTCTGGATAATTGAAATTCATAGGTTGGCTGCATTTCGGGGCCCTAACTAGATACACTCCGTCTTTATGTCTCTGATTTTTTCGCATTGGTAGCATTGAAAGAGGTTATGCTAATGTTATTGTTTGGATCCAATTCGATATAATGGAGAATCCCTACAGACGCTATTAGTGGCGACGTCATCATAGGGATTCTCCATTATATCGAATTGGATCCAAACAATAACATTGGCATAACCTCTTTCAATGCTACCAGTGCGAAAAAATCGATATATATCGCTTTTCTGTGACGTTGCACTAATAGCGTCTATGATGACGTCGCCACTAATAGCGTCTATACACAGATTAGTCCAGATCGCTAACATCCAATCTAGCCAATGCTTCAGAAGCGTGAGTAATTTTGCTTACAGGTTAGGCAACTTTAGAAAATTGATGGCACTACCAGTAGTGAAAGAACTTGACCGGATCGAGAGAAATTTCCTCTTGATTCTGATTATAAAGCTTTAATAAAGTATAGATAGTAATGTATAATAATGGTTTTTGATCAAATAAGATTTTATCAAGTACTGTTATGCTAAGTATTCTGTTTCAATATTCTTACAACAGTTGGTAGCAATTAACTGCTCTCATGGGGGCCTGGCGGGAATTCAAAACTAGGAACCAAAAGTCTCATTTTGGCAGGATTTTGCTTTAATTTTCGGTTTCTAAGGCTTTAAACTTCAAAAATATGATATATTATAATCTGCAAATTTTTTCAATAATGTTATCTACTCAGTATACTGATGAACTCTGATTTGTTTATTTCCACCGATAAAGCACAAAAACATAGCCCGATTATACGAATACTAGCCGTTCTGGGCGCGCTTCGCGCGCCCGTCACGCCTAGCCGGGGGCTACGCCCCCTGGACCCCCGGTCACTCGCTGCGCGAGTGACATTCGGCTCGCTTCGCGAGCCGATTTTGTAGTAGTTGCAAATTTTTTATCACTATATTTTGAAGATTTCATAGAAAACATTATGAAATTCTCATTCCACAATTAACTTGTAGAATAATAATGGCAGGGCAAGAAATAGACTATATCTTATGGACGGTTCCCACTTAGTAAAAACAGCCAACACCACGAGAAGGTGAGGAACCATTGTTAGCCACTTTTTTTACTTTTCTGAAAAAATTTACTGAAATTTTAGTTGCGTCCCCTAAAAGGAAACACGGAGAAAAAAATTTTGTGCATGGAACCCGAAGCTGAGATCATATGGATCTCTGAAGTTTTCGGATCACGCATCCGAAAAGTTAAGGTCCATCTGCCGAAGTTCGGGTCAGACAATTGAAGTAGTTCGGTATATACCGAAGGTTTCAGGTCACACATCTGAAGTACTCGGTGCATACCGAAGTGTTTCAGATTTCTGACCCGAATTTCGGCAGCTGGACCTCAAGTTTTAAGAGATTCATATGATCTCAACGTCGGGTCCCATGCACGAAGTTTTTTCTCCGTGTGAGTATTAATATAAATTTCAACACAGTCAAACACAGTAGAGAACCAAGGAAATCACAGTAGAACAGAGAAAAAATACCGTCGAATAAATAAAGAAAACTATTATCGAAGAAATTCTAATTATTTGGAAAGTAATTCGCTGGCGTAGGTAATCAATGCGTAGCTGCGTAGGAGCATGAGCGAGATTTATCATCAACTGACCTGCTGGCCGGTAGGTACCTGGGTGGGCGAGCGACAATACGTAAGCGGTGGCATATGGTTCGATTGACAGAGGAGTGGGGAACGGTCAGACGTAGGGGAAAGGTTCAGGCTGAACCGTTCAGCACAGCGCAGCGTCAGTCACCGGGTGGGGAAGAGAGTCCGGGAGGGGACACTTCCCCTCGAGTGAAATAGAAAAAGGCAGAATCCTTCGAAGTTTATATTAATGAAAGAAGGAGAATTAATTAAAATACGGGTAAACAAGGCTAAAAATTATTGAAACACTTAAAGGCAGGACGTTTCGAGCTGCTACCAGCTCATTTTCAGCTGCAAAAACACATAAAAACAAGTAAAAAATTGAGTGGCGACCTGACCCCAGCCGTTATTATGAGTGGTTACGTCGTTACGTGAGATAACGGCTGAGGTCAGGTCGCCACTCAATTTTTTACTTGTTTTTATGTGTTTTTGCAGCTGAAAATGAGCTGGAAGCAGCTCGAATCGTCTTACCTTTTAGTGTTTCAATAATTTTTAGCCTTGTTTACTCGTATTTTAATTAATTCTCCTTCTTTATTTATTTCCACCTTAATTATTTAATTTGGAAATATTGAACCACATAAATTCTACTGAGAAACTAATTCTTGAATTCTTCGGAACGTTTCATCCCACAAAAATCTGAAAAAGAAGTATTCTCCCGCCGAAAATCTGCTGAAAATAGCCAAAATTTCAGTTTTGGTTCCTAGTTTTAAATGCCCATGGATTTTCCCGCCAATGGCGCTCACAAAACTACTCACGCTCCTCCGCCGATGTTAGCGATCTGGACTAATCTGTGCGTCTATACGACGAGTCCTCCGAAAATTCCATAGAGTACAATCAAAGACATAAAGACGGAGCACTAAAAGCAAAAAATGAAGCTTCTAGAGCTTCTTTTCAATCACCTCTACTATTGGCTAGAGGATTGGCGGCGAAATCGGGACAAGTTTGAATTCAAATGTAGGGCGGGAACTAATAAATAAAATTGCGGAAACAAAGTATTTTAGGTTGATTTTTGCCCAAATTCAGGTACACACTCATATTTTATTAACTTTAGGTTAGTTTCGGTCCGTCGTCGACCGACTGATTTCATTTGGGAGTAACGTAGATCTAGAACTGTAACGGCCTGTTTGAACCTGCAGAACCACCATAAGCAGAAGAAAAACTAACTTTATCTGAGATTACTGCCTGTTACCGAGCAAAAGTAGGTGTAATATATTAGGACGCAGACCGAACTTTCTTAATATAATCGTTTTAAGCATTTAAAACACGTTTCGAAGAAGAAATAAGGAAAAATCAAGAGGACAAGTTCAAATCAAATTTCCGTTTGCCGCCATGGATTCCCGCGCTCATTTACACACTCACACAAACGCGCAGCGCCGAACCTAGCTTCACTTTTTCCCCGTGCTTTTAGATACGAGCACTCCGTCTTTATGTCTTTGAGTACAATAAATAGAGTCGCAAAGTACTGGAGCGCCGATAAAGCCAATCCATGAACAGGCGTTTCCGAGCCGCGTGTGCTCCGAAAAGTGTGAACCATTTGTGAACCCAACGGCATTTTGTAACACGGCGGCTTATGGAGAGATCAAGAACTGCTTGTGTTTTTTAGGTATTTTATAATTCAATCAGCATTAATTTTTGCAAATTTTGCTATTTAAAGGTAGTCAAAGCCATAATGAATCCATTGATGTATATTACTCCTGGATAATATTCATGTTGGGATTTAATTTCTGACTTATACCAAGTGTGAACCAACCGGCATTTCTTATCACGGCGGCTTACGGGAAAAGCAACGACTGCCTGTGTTTTTTCGACATTTTTTAATTCCATCGATATTAATTTGTGCAAATTTTGCTATAATTAGATAGTCAAAGCCATAATGAATCCATTGATGTATATTACTCCTGGATAATATTCATACAGGGATTTAATTTCTGACTTATACCAAGTGTGAACCAACCGGAATTTTTTAACACGGTGGCTTATGGAGAAATCAAGGACTGCTTGTATTTTTTCGACTTTTTTTAATTCCATCGGTATTAATTTGTACAAATTTTGCTTTAAATAGATATCCAAAGCCATAATGAATCCATTAATGTATGTTACTCCTGGATAATCTATACTATAAGCTCCGAGACCTCCTAATTTTGCGAAACTGGTGACGCTTAGTTCCAGCGTTCTACCGGGCCGATTTTCATGATTTTTGCGGCTATCGACGGGCAATTGTCTCTAGATAAGCCAACTCTTTGCAGATTTTCAAAATATGGCCCAGGTTTTTTTATATTACGTGGTAAAGTTGCGAATTCTCCTAGAGTCCCCTTTATGTCCCTTTTTGTCCCTTTTTTTCTTATGGGTATAAAGGGACTCTAAATTCTCCCA
Organism: Bemisia tabaci; assembly: GCF_918797505.1. Taxonomy (NCBI): domain Eukaryota; kingdom Metazoa; phylum Arthropoda; class Insecta; order Hemiptera; family Aleyrodidae; genus Bemisia; species Bemisia tabaci. Next base: position 89,612,769 of record NC_092793.1, on the reverse strand, counting down.
TATAAACAATGTAAATTTATGTGTTTTGTCATAGTTCGTTTGAGCATTCTACTGGGCCGATTTCCATGATTTTTGCGTAAATCGACAGGTAATAGGCTCTAGATGAGCCCGCTCTAATCAGATTTTGGAAAAAGGACCCAGGTTTTTTTAAAATCACGTTATTAAAGTGAGTGAATTTACAGAGTGCTCCGGGACTGCTACCGCTATGCGCGGGAGGATGCGCAGTGGTCGAGGAGGTTGCGCAGTAGGTGTGTAGCCTGCGCATCAGCTCTACACTTATCTGCACAAGATATCCGCTAATTACTTCAAGACGAGCGGTGGCCGAGTCGTCTACGACGTCGGATGTGTCCACATTGATCAAGGTGTGGGTTCGATCCCTGCCTCCTGAGATACTTAATAATTATCCGATTTAAACAGATCGTTGTTTTACTGTAATATTTCATCAAGCAGTCATTCCAAAACGCGTCCTTTTGACTTCAAAATTTTTTTTTCTTTATTCATCAAAACCAAAAATTATTTTATTCTATTAAGTATACCTCATATCGAATTTTTTTAGGGGAAAAATAAAACTAATACTAATAGGAGGGTAAAAATAGGGCCGCGAAGCGGCCCATTGATGGCGCGGAGCGCCTTCGGGGGGTTGGGCCGCGTAGCGGCCAGGGGGCGTAGCCCCCTAGTATTCATATATGGACTCAATTTCAGACTTATTACCGGCCTACTTGGCTGGTTCAATAATATTAATGTGTGTGGACCTAGCCGACGAACGGAGCCGAGTCGAGAGTGGGGAGGTGGGGAGCGCTGAGCGCGAGTCTCTGCGCTTGCGTCATCGCTGGTCGCCGCACACTAGTTTCCGGAGAACTGGACAAAACAGCCTCGAAAAGTGACTTCAACGGCGATCCAGTACTTTGCGACTCTATTGTACTCTATGGAAAATTCCGAAATGTTATCAGTATCACAGCACAGCGCAACATTACAGAAACTAGACAGAAACAGAACAGTAAACAGTTAGGTATGGAGCCAACATCTTGTCTCTAATTAGTCCCAAAATATCGCTATCCAGGTTGGTCTAGTATTCCTTGGTTTTTATTTTGTACGCAATTTGCACTTTCATCTTTTTACTAATTTCTATCGCAAGCAAGTTCCTTATCAGCTGCTAATGTTCCAGGTTAAGCCAGAACAGAGATGGAATGTGAAATTTCACGTTATGAAATTTTAAAAGGCTCGAATAAGTTTCACTAAATTTGAAAGGACCCCGCATACTCCTCGTGGGAAAGTGCACCACGATCGATTTTTAATTTTTTATTGCATTTAATTTCTCTCAAGATGCTGATCTGATGTCATCATTGCGCCAACTTTCCAAGATGCACCTTTTTGCACAATGAGCCTGCCAAGTTGCAATTATTCAGGGATATAGAACAAGAAAGATTCCTTATTTCAGCACTAGTGTGGATGGTCCGCGGTGTGTCAACAAGAAAATCAGGGAAACTCTAGCACTGAGCGGCAGTCTTATCTCAGATTCTGCATGCCTTTTTGCTTGACCATCCGAATCACTTGTGTGAGGAGCTTAACAGGAAAGTCGGAGAAAAATAGAAAATGTCATATGGATGGGAGCGGGAGGGAGGTAGCCCTTGAGTAAGTAGGAACAACTAAGAAGACAGACATGCGGTACGTTTTTCCTTCTTCACATCAGGCCTGTTCTTGAATGCCTTGTTCTTTTTGGCTCTTTATTACCGAATAATTAAAACTTTACGGGTGTATTGTGTGAAAATGGCGCATAGGAAGTTGGCGCAATAATGACTTTTGATCAGCATCTTGAGAGGAATTGATTGCAATACATAACGAAATTTAGAATCGATTGTGGTGCACTTCCCCACAAGGACTGTGCAGGGTCTTTATTAATTTTTTTCAGAATTATTAATTGAACCCTTGGAAATCAGGAAGTGTTTCAGATAGTCTTCCTGATGATGCGCGAATATTATGCTACCCTACTGAGGTGCCATCATCAAAGAGGGGGGGAGGTGTACGTGTTCAAAGTGTGAAGCTTCGAAGTGGTGGCTGTTGGGTTGAGTGTTGCGCATCGATGCCTCAAAGGAGAGCGTCCTGCTCTCCTTGATGGTAATCACTCTGAACGTCTGTCCAGGGCTGTAGAGAGAGGCCCCAACCCAACCTCTAAACCAAACAAAAACATTTCCAACGTGCGAATGTCTTAGGCTTGGGGTGAACAGTTTCAAAATCCAGAACACAGTTTCTGAGCGTTTCTTAGCCTCTTGAATGCATCCCCTTCAGTTTAAAAAATTTCGTGAAATTTCATAAAATTTAATGCTTGAAAGAATCACGCACAAATCAGGGGTCTCAGTGGCTCCCAGTAGATTTTGATGAAACTTAAATATATTTAAATGAAGTTCATCCATCAGCTCAAAGCCAAAAAATTTCCTCATTCTAACGAGTGGAAGCCGAGATATTCTCGATTATACCCGGGCCCTTTTCTGTGTGGCGGAGACAAACGGGCGCTCCTCGTCGCCTTTCCCTATGCTTGAACACTTCAGACTTCGGTAGGGAAATCTTCTCTCTTCTCCAGGTAGCTCCTCGGATATTGAGATATGGAGTTCTCTGTCTCTTGCACCTCTCCTCTGAAATGACTAAAGAGCTGCTGAATCAGAATCGGCAGATGCGGGGAGGAGGGCGTACAGCCTTTGCACCTCCCAAACGTATGAGCAGTTAACTGTGTGTGAGGTCTGATCAAAAGGGCTAAACAACCAGAGGAGAGGGGATTCGTACGTCTTCCATCATGCTGTGACATGATAGAAAATAGTTTGGGTTCATTTGGAAATATCTCTGCTTCTGGCTCTGTGCTAATGATGAACTTTATTTTAATTTATGAAAGTTTCACCAGAATCTATGGGGAGCCATTGAGCCTCCTGTTTTGTGCAGGGTTCTCTCACGGGAATAAATTTCATGAAATTTTCTATCTCTGCAGCGAGAGACCACTCAATGAGTTACCCCTCATCACAGTCTTTAGGTGCTTTGCCGAAGTTTTTAGAGAGCTCTCTGGCATTACTCAGGGACAGCAACAACCGTTGTCAGACCCTGGAGGAGTCACCTGGAGACTTGCTGCATCAGTCTCTTAACTGCTCTTCAAGTCTCCGACCTCAAGAGACAAAGGCTTGTTGAGACAAAAGAAGAGAAAGAGACAAAATTTTTGTTTTTAACATATCTTCGGAGAGTTTCGCTTGTAAGGCATTTAGCCTCGTATATACAGGTTCTCAAGATTACCAATGTGGGTCATTATATTAGTACCTTGAATATGTTTGTAGTTGAAAAACTCTTCTAGCAGGACACATCTCTGTTCCTCTGTGTCGCGTTCATAGAGTTCTTTGATGATGGTCCACGTCTCCTTGCCTGATTGGCACTTCCAGAATTACCTTTGCTTGGAACGCAATCTTGATTTGGAACTTCCATTGGTGATAAGAGTTATCCTTCAGCTTTTCAACATCACGTATCTCTATAAGGCGTGTTCGTGCTTGCTTCGTACGACATGTTGATTATTGTTGATTAGACTTCACAAAAAAATGTTTATCGCGAATTTGCTTTGCAAAAAAATAGTTTCATAAACAGCATTTTTGGCCAAGTTTCCTAATCTTTATTAAATACTTGCGCGTCTTGCACGCTCAAATGTTTAATTTATATCAAAAGTAACGTAATAGGAGGCTCCCATCACAAATTTTTAGGGCTCTAGCGTAACTACCTTATCCCTAATAGTATCATCAAATCGATGAAATTCGTCAATTTTTGGAACCATACATTTCAAAAATATGCGATGCGGCAGCACTGAAACTTCACCTAGAACTCTGAAACTTAGCCAAAGTTGTTTTTTAACTGAATGGAACACTTTTTCGTCCAGAAAACGCTACTTTTTGAGGGTCGACTTCTTTGTGGGACATTCTAACCATCATGCTAGTAAAACTTACTTGATAGTTCAGCATCTTTGTGCACATGTTTAGAGTGGCTGAGGAAATATTTTTCTTTAAATGGTTATTAAGGCGCTACCCTCTTACGCACTGCTGATGAGACTCTATATTGTGTTAATTTTCCCCAGCGAATACCTGCTTTTTTGAAAAATCATAGCTCCAAGTAGGGTTTTTTTTCGAAAACTGAAGGCATTCATGTCTAAGTATGGTATTCTGATTCAGGGGCTTGAGGAACTTAGCATGAGTTTTATGCTTCCCCAATCAATAGAGATTAAGACCAAATACGCCGCCACCACAATTAGGACCCTTTCCACAAAAAATTATGTTTTTTTTTTTTTTTTTTTGACATCCCAGCTATAGCTTGTCTCAACACCTCGTGCAATGATTGTTGTAATAGTGCGCCTAGTAACTGATAGGTAGGGAACATTTTGTGTGCACCACTTTTGCCATCATCATGTTGCGGAGGAAAAATTAAAACCAACTCCCAATATACCAAGTTTATTTCTTCGAAGATAACCTCCTCTCCGAAGAAGAAAAACTAAAGTTATTCCTTACCGAGCCCTGGCAAAGAAGAAAATGTAGGAAATGAGTATGCGGTCTGAGGTGGTGGAATTGGAGCTCCATATAAGCCATCCATCTGCTGAACTCCTGAAAATTACATAGCAGCATAGAATTTTCTGCAGTAGATATCATGTAATGTTGCGTTAATTTTCAATTTTCCCTTCTCTTTTCATCTGTGAGCTCCTAAAGGTTAATATGTTTTCTATGCCTTTCAGATTGCTGTGCAACAAGTGAGTAAGTGCTAAAAGTCAGAATGGCGAAGAAAGTCAATGTAAAAATCACTAGTAACACAAAAGGAGACCGAATGAACATAGCCGTTCTATTTTCCCTGTACTTGCTGCAAGGAATTCCTCTAGGATTGTGTGCAGCCATCCCCATGCTCTTACAAAATAAGAAAGTGAGCTATCGGCAACAGGTATGGCTCCTTGCAAATGGTTTTACTTTTGGCATTTCTGCATTAAGTGAAAGGGTGTAGATTTTATGTTTTGCATTTGTAAGTTAAAGATATGTAAGAATGCAGCACATTTTACAGAAATAGATGAGCCGAACAGGAACTGCTGAAAAAGAAAATTTAAAATTTAATTTTTTCATTCCTTACCTATTTGTAGCATGATGTACAAAGTAAAAAGTAGGTGCGGTAAGCAAAATGATTTTTAAACATTAAGTATTTTCTGAGTTTTCTGTAAATAAGTTTAATCATCAATATTTGTTAAAGTAACTAGTGCTTAGAAAAGTTGACACATAGATTAATGGAGGATTTTCAAATTTCTTTAACTTGATGGTTCTATTTATATTTAGATGGAAACATCTGAGGGAGCTGAGAGCAAAGATATCTGTTTTCTCTAAATTGAACCATTGTTGGAGGAGTTATGACAGTGTATCTAATCAGCTGAAACACACAAATGTAAATAGAGTAAACTTCTACACCACACAGTACACTTTTAAATCTATTTTTTCTTAACTTCCTGTATTAGGATTAAAATTATGAGGAAACTAGTTTTATGTCAATCAATTTTTTGTGTGCTAATTTGCCATTAATCGGTGGTAATTGGTACTGACACAATATTATTAGTCGCTTAGCTTTTCGAAAAATAGATTTTTCTTCTGAAGTTCCTCATTTAAGTGTATACCCACTAACTTTTTTGAAACAACATCATGAAGGAATGTTGTAAGTGTCTGATAATTTAATTGGACAGCTTTTGTTAAGTCTCTTCACATTGGTTATCTTGTATCGTTATCCTATTTTCAAGGGACTGCTAACACAAGAATTTAATCAAAACGGTTAGTCTTCCTGGTTTACTGAAATGGTCAGCTGTATGGAAGTTTTATTGAGTTTAATTGATGGAAAGTCATGTCTTTTATTCTATAATATATTGTGTTTATCAATATTCAGTCTACCTTTCAAAGAGCCTCCCGATTTCATGATTCCATACGTATAAAAATTTAAAGTTTTGAAAAGAACCAATGAGTCAGTTAAGATCAGAAGGGATTTGCCTGCAAATAGTCGAATCTGGCGTTCTGGGTACGTCCATATACATTTTTTCAAAAATCATGAAGAATTCAATGTAATTATTCTAAGTATTCCTCATCGAAAAAATTTACATAATGACACCAAAATTAGGAGGCTCGATGAATTAATCCTTGAAGTAAACTCAGAAATTATAATTCATACTAGAAAATATAATAATAGCAAAATGTGTACAACTATATTTTAAAATGGGGACTTCAATGTGAAGGATGGTTTAATATTATGGATCTGATCAAGGGAAATGACATTTGCAGCGTTATTCCAACAGAAAATACAGGGTGGCCCAGACCTACCGTACCAGGCCTTTTTTCTGGTTAATTTGGGTCGTACGAAGTCCAGGATGGCAGGGACGTGTAGGGAATCGACCCCAAGGAATCCGAATTGCATGGTCCTAGAGCTCTCCTGGCGGTCTTGGGGGGGGGGGGGGGGGGTGGGTAAAGAGGGTCGTAAAAAGTCCGGGTATATGTCAAAATTTTGAAATTATTTCATTGGAATCATAACGTGCGGAAATTTTTAACTTGAAGCGACACCAAGAAATCCAAAATCGGCCCATCCATGTCCAAACTACCGACCCCTAAAGGTGGAGGACAGAGCCCCCTTTCAAAAAATGCAAGTTCGTTAAATTGGATGTTTATTCATGGGAAATCGACCCCCAAGAATCCGAATGGGCATGTTGCAAACTTTTGCCAGAAGGAGCAGAGTCATAGAGCACCATTATAAGTAATAGAAGTTAATGTACATGAAGCTGTATCTGGAAAAACGACTAATGTTGACATCTGCCGCTTTTAGGGAGAACAGCTTTTTTAAATGTAAGTACCCTCAAAAGCATGTGTACAAATTTTCCTGACTCAGGTCTCAATTTTGGAGTGAGGAATCTGGCAAAAGCTGTGTTATATGTAAAAAAGGCGGATGTCTTGTCAACATTTGTCATTCTTTCACATAACTAGTTAATGACCTAGTTAATGGTTAAGCAGCTAATGGCCACCCGTTTTTAGAGGACAACGCTTTTAACTTAACTATTCTTTGGAAGACTGAAATTTGATTTAATTTAATTGCATTTTAGAAGACTGATATAATTCGTTCCATTTTTTCAAGAAGCTACCGATTGTTTCGTTTTTCCACCATTTATTGAAATACTTAAAAAGCAATAAGTTTTTGTTAATTTCAATTGTTGAACGTTGCTTAAATTGCTTTAAAACCCGATTTTAACCGTCATTAAAACCTTTTCGGTACAAATGGCGGATCTTGTTTTTTCTTCAACCCGATGTAGCTCACTGAGTTTTGATTTGAATTAAAAAGTCTAAAAAGGGTTTAGTAGGGGAGGATTTGCTTTACACAAAATTCTTAAGTCGAATCCTCTTGATTTCAAATGGAGTCAAATCGCAGAGCTTTGAAATCTTTGAGAGCGTTTTTCTGAAAACTGAAAAACTCGGCATCCGCTCTTTTTACAGATACGGCTTCATAAGCGCCTCAAAAGTTGAAGAATTAATCCGTCTCTGAGTTCTTAAGTTCTCGCAAAAATAAATTTAAAAAACCATTTAAATACTCAAAACGTCTTCCTCATTTTTTCAGGCCCAATTTAGTTTTGCCCTCTGGCCTTTTAGCTTGAAGTTACTGTGGGCCCCTATTGTGGACTCTCTCTACTCAGTCAAATTTGGTCGCAGGAAAACATGGCTGGTTCCAGTGCAGTATGCCCTTGGTAATTCTACTTTCTGCATTATATTCTGTATTCTGCATTGCTCTGCATATTCTCAATTTTAGTATGCACTCTCTGTATTGTGATTCAAGATGATACATTGATAACCCAACTGGGAAGCCACTCATCTTGAATGAACTCGCCTCTATGCTGTGGCATCATCAACTCAATGGGTCTGTCGCATTCAAGAGATACAGCCATGTAATTAGTCTCTTCCCAAGTGAAATGCAAAAGAATTTCAATGGAATCATAAAAAAAGTCTGAAATCTACTCCTTAGGGTGCAATCTGCTTATTTTGAACAATTTTCCAACTTCCCATAGACAAAAGGAATAATAAAACCTAATATGAGGATACGATTAATGTCACAAACTTTTCTAGTGTACAATTTCAATCGTTTTCAAGCATTTGCTACCTTCTTGTTTGTTTATTATGCAAAAACAAAAGCTTTAAATCAATGGAGTATCTGCACGAAATTTTGTATGGCTTCATTTGAGAATGCTTAAAATGATGATTTTGTAGTATTTTTTACAATTTTTTCCTGATATTGGGAAACAGTATAGAAATAGAGTTAAAAATGAGAAAGTACGCTGCCTAGTGACGTCACCTGGTGGCATTTCCCAATTAGACACATGCACTTCAGCAGATTAGATCATTTTGTCATATCTCCTCCACTAATTGTTCTATTTATGAACCAATGGTATCTTCATGTTCAGTTCACACAGTAGTTTCCTCTTTTATGCAATATGCACTTATTTTATGCAATAACTAGTTAAAGTATGAAATAGAAATGCCATTTCATACTTTAACCAAAACTGCCCGTTATTCTATACAGGGTGTCCCAGATCACCCGTACCAGGCCTTTTTCTCAGTTGCATAGGTCGCACCAAGTCAGGGACTGCAGGGTTGAACAGAAAAGCGACCCCGAGGAATCTGAATTTCATGATCCCGAAACCCCCCAGCTCCCCTTGGAAGGTAGAGGGGGGGGGGGTCAAGATCTTAAAGGTCGAAGTTCCCGGTAGAATTGTGATTTGATTGCATTGAAATTGAAAAGAACGGAAACTCTCACGTGAAAATGACCCCTAAAAATCCGAAATCGGTCGTTTTTAGGCCCAAAAATTATTCCTTAAAGAGGGGGACAGTGCCATCTCCATGATTTCCTTTTGATCGCAAAATGGAAGTAGATTTTCTGGAAAAAGATAGTACTTTAGGTAATCGACCCCAAGGGATCCTATTTAGGAACCCTATTTAGGGGACCCGAAGCCCCCCTGGGTCCCCTTAGGGGCTGAACGGGGAGGGGGCACAATTTCAAAAGTCAGGGTTCCCTTTCGAATCGCAAATTGATGGCATCCAAATTGAAAAGTGCAACAAATTTAAACTTTAATTGACGCCTGGGAGTTCAAATTGACCCACTCAATGCCCAAACTTGAACTCCGTATTTCTCAAGTTTGCTTATTATCATTCTCTAACTTTGAAATACTCGGGTACAGTCAATTTTTTGAAGTTCTTTGTGCCAAAATCTGCAGAATTAATCCGTCTGAGATATGGTAGAGTTATCTCATTGCTTTCTTTTTTTCACTTTTAGTCCCTCTTTACCTGACTCAATCAGCTTTTTGTCAATTGTTCAGTCGTCGAAAAATTACTATTTATCGGATTACATGAAGTAGTCAAAAATTACCATATTTGTCTGTGAAGTATGGTTTTTGAAAGTCTATTAATTTACTTGTTAATACAATCTAATATTTTTTTGAATAGGATTGTGGGGTAGTGAAGGTGAACAAGTTTAGAAGGCAAGGAAGGGTAGCCTCTCTAAGTCGTCAGTTATCAGAGCCCTGGGTTAGTGATTGTTTTTCACCTCTGTGTCGGATGAGTTGTTGTAGAGAATTACTTTATGATGCCATCACCCAGTGAAAATACAGGAAAAACACAGGGAAAACCCAGGGAATTTGAAAGTTGCAATAAAATAGAAACCCTGGGGGGTTACTGTTGGGCATTGAGTGGGTCAATTTGAACTCCCAGGCATCAAGTAAAGTTTAAATTTGTTGCACTTTTCAATTTGGATGCCATCAATTTGCGATTCGAAAGGGAACCCCGACTTTTGAAATTGTGCCCCCTCCCCGTTCAGCCCCTAAGGGGACCCAGGGGGGCTTCGGGTCTGTGAAAATAGGATCCCTTGGGGTCGATTACCTAGAGTTCTATCTTTTTCCAGAAAATCTACTCCCATTTCGCGATCAAAAGGAAATCATGGAGATGGCACTGTCCCCCTCTTTAAGGAATAATATTTGGGCCTAAAAAGGACCGATTTTGGATTTTTAGGGGTCATTTTCACGTGAGAGTTTCCGTACTTTTCAATTTCAATGCAATCAAATCACAATTCTACCGGGAACTTCAACCTTTAAGATCTTGACCCCCCCCTCTACCTTCCAAGGGGAGTTGGGGGGTTTCGGGATCATGAAATTCGGATTCCTTGGAGTCGCTTTTCTGTTCAACCCTGCAGTCCCTGACTTGGTACGACCTAAGCAACTGAGAAAAAGGCCTGGCACGGGTGATCTGGGACACCCTGTGCATTAACTAGTTAATGTTTATATTAACGGAACTACGCACTTTAATGGTAACATTCTCTCGTGTCTCATTCACAAATGCAGTGAGATTTGCCGTACAAAAATAAAAAGTAAATTTAAAGTAAAGGAACCTAACTGAAAAGAGAAAGTTAATGAGGTCATGGTTCGAGAAAATGACGTGTATATTATGAATTATAATATTGAGGTGAAAGGAAATTGAGCAAAGATGTAATAAAAAATAAAAACAAAAATACATAAAAACTTGATCATTTCAACATTCACAGATACACAGGAGAAACTACCGAGTTCAACCAGAATTACGAGTTGCATTTCAATTGCCTATTTCTCAAGCTGAAATTTAACACCAGAATTTGCAATACGAAACCGTTGCTTTGCAATGGAAACATTATCTAAAAAGAATAATTTTCTAATGCTTAGCCGTTTGAATTAAATGGAAATAAGATTTCATAGTACGCTGCACTCTTTTTTTCCTGCCAATTTTTTTTTCCAAATGGTTTTTCTCGTGGTTATAGTGTACAATGAGGCAGTATTTCCTGTCCATGATAAAAATCATGAAATGACTTACAGAACGTCTCTGAACTTCACTTTCAAATGCATCTCACTTTGCTTGAAATACTGAGAGCGCAGAAGACAGAGAGCTCAGTTCATCGAGTGGATTGTGGTTTGACCTTTAAGAATCTCCCTAGGTACCTGCAAGTTCCCGTAGATGAGCAGACTTTATCGGCGTAATCCCTAACGTTGTGATTTCAAGATCATATCCAAGTGATAAACTAGGCTGAACAAATCAACATTTTCAAGAGACGTGGAACAATCAGCAGCAGATTTTGGCAGCATTTGAAATGAATGTCTCCAATTCAATTCAATTCTGAATATTACTTAGAAGACTGCTGCCAGTGTATGATGTGCATCTAGCCCCGTAATGTTGGAACTATCAGGCCCTGTAACGAAGGAATGCCCAATTCCTCAGTCAGAAGATTGGGGTGCTTTTAACACTCAAGAAGTGAAAATACTTACTGATCACCTATTAAAGTAATGTAATCTAAAATGATCTAATTTTGTCAGATTCAATTAGATGGCATTACTTGGAGTAGTCACTTTGAGGACATGAAACTTCACCCTAGTAAGAGGCACTACTGAAATGTGTGTGTTACCATTGATTAAGATACCTATGACAATAAACTTCAATAATAATGTAATAGTGTAAATAATTTAAAAAATTCTTAATCTTTTGCATATTTTTTTCTAGGGGAGAATGTAAAAAAATTAGTAACATTGTACAGTTTTTAGTTGCTAAGTAATGTGGCAACCAAATCAATGGCCAACTATCCCTTCAAAGAAAGCAGATAGAGAGAAAGGGTGAAAGAGCTGGAGAAGAGCTGATTGGCCTGACCAATCAGGATAAACGGCCAGACCGCGCCCCTTGCTTTAATCCAATGAAAAAAAGAAGTCCTCAGAGCTGATTGGCCAGACTGATCAGGACTAGTGGCCAGACAGCGCCCTTTGCTCTGAAGGAGGGAGGATAGTTGGAGATAGGGGGGTTGGAAAGGGTGAGACCGATCAGGACAAACGGGAGCTGACTGGCTGGACCATGCCCCTGAAGGAGGGAAGATAGTTGAAGATAGGGTGGTTGGAAAGGCTGATCGGCCAAACCGATCAGGACAAACGGCCAGACCGCTTCTCTTGCCTTTCCGGAAGAAAAAAGAGACTCAAAACAAACGGATAGTAAAAAAATAAAAGAAGTCATAAAATGATCAGAGCCGTGAAGGGAAAAGTAGACTTCTGAAAAAATAATCCAAGAAACAAAGAAAACATATAAAAAAAGAAGGGGAAAAATAATCTACTTACTGAATGAGATAACAGACGAAGTTTTAATAAAAGAAAGATAATAATTCGTACTGGAAAAAACAGAAAGGGGAACGGACCAAGTAAGATCAAACCATGAACGAAAGAGAAAAAAATGAATGAGAGAAAGCTAACGGATTCAATTCCTGGCCTCCGATTATAACCGACTTAACTGATAAAACCCCCAAAAAAAGCCAAAAGCCTATCTCGAGGATCGAGCTCTGTGCACAACGGAACCTCCCGCCAACTTGAATTTGCAGTTGCGACCAGGGATCCTCGTTGCCTCCGGAGCGCCGCGAGCCAGCGGTGAAGGTAGCCGAATCAGTACACTGCCCTGTAACTGGAAAAACTAGTGTTTTCTAGCGGAAAAGGACAGGCACGATCCTACCCTTCGCTCTGGCCCGAAATGCTACGAAAACTCGCGAGAGAATTTCCCCGATCACCACAGTAACTTCCCTCCGTCTTTGTTCTGTGTGTCTTATGTAGAAAAATTGCACCCCATTTTCGCCTTCTCCTCTCTCTTTAATGAAGTGCTCTAACTAATAAGTCTTGCTATCAAAAATAGCTCCAATGATGATATAAATGTAGGTTACAGTGGCTGCATGCAAAGGTGACTCAGTATAAGATGAATCCGTCTAAAATTGTATCTTCCCATGTTCATCGATATAAAAAGATATAATCATCTTGTCTGAGTTCATTATGTGAGAGGGTTTAAAATGTACTGTGTGTCTGGAAAAAGGAAGGGATTAACTTCGCTCATCTGTCAGCAAGGATAACTCTCCATTCTGGAAAGTTGGTCAAAAGTGCAAAAAACATATGTTGGTGATCATTCGACCAAGTTTACATCACCAAGTAGGTGTTTGTCTATTGACTGGTGTGTCTTGCTGCATTTGCTCTTCGCAGAAATATAATACAGTCCAATTTCATATATGTTCTTTTCAGGAGCACTGATGCTGTATTTGAGTTACTTCATTGATGATTGGTTGAGCGAATCAGAGCCAAAAATTCAGGTTCTCACTGCCTTCTGTTTTTGTATGAACTTTCTCGCAGCAACTCAAGATATCGCTGTTGATGGCTGGGCCCTGACAATGTTAAGGAGGTTTGTAGTCATTCATGTGTAAGAAAATCCTGTTTGAGACTTGAATCAATTTAGTTACTTACGTCAATATCACAGGTCAGACCTTCCCTATTCCAGCGCTTTTGAAAGTTTACATTCCAATGATTTGTGGAGAGAAGAAAATTTTAGTTTATTTAGTTTATTCATCACAGGAAAAAGTAATTTCAACTTATTTAGGACATTTATTGTTTGCACAACTCTATCTGAGTTTACAGATCTAAAGATTCAAAATCCTGCTCATTGCAAGAGTCCAGAAAATCCTAGCTCCGTGAAGTTTGCTGACCAACATGGAGCACAGATTCCAAAAATAGGTCCAGTATTTAGTGCTTCAATTGTGCTTAATTGTTCTATAAATTTCAGCTCATACCGCCCAAGGGTTCAAAAACAGCAGCCTAAAAACGATATGGTAAGTCAACGTCACGCCAGAAAATCGTTTCTTTTTACTTTTGCTGAGAAATATTGATGCTAACAGTTGTGCTTTGCGACTATCATTTAGTGCTTCAGATGTTCTTTTGATATCCAGAGAAATTTTTGAAATCTCTTGATCTGTTCTCTCGCCAGAGCCAAAAAACCTTTTTTGAACTACCACTTACACGGTTTAAAAACAACTTTCTTAAAAATTGATGGAAACAACTGTGCTTTACGTCTAACATTTAGTGCTTCAAAGGTTCTTTCGATATCCAAAGAGACTTTTGAAATCAGTCGATCCATTCCTTCGCCAGAGCCAAATTACCGACCCCCAAGCGCTGATCCCGCCCTAGTCTGAAGATCTCGCGTGAAAATTCCAGATCTCTAGTAGCCTGCGACTGCGGAAGTTTTGCGACAAGTTTTTGATTACTTCATTCCATGAAATATGATGAGCCTTGTTGCTGCAGGAAACACAACATACTAGCAGGAATCCTCAAATAAATTTTCTGTCTTGTACAATATCTGTTGATACTTAAGTATTTGATGACAACAGATATTGTGCAAGACAGAAAATTTATTTGAGGATTCCTGCTAGTATGTTGTGTTTCCTGCAGCAACAAGGCTCATCATATTTCATGGAATGAAGTAATCAAAAACTACTTACTTACCTACAGCTTGGTCAGTTTCATGTCTTTCTAGAGTGAAGAAAATATTTTTTTTCTCTCTATTTAAGATTTCAGGGTGAATCAAACCTGTCCAACAAAAATTTTAATAAAATCCCTCTGTTCAAAAACACCTAAGAATCATTTCAATGGTAAAGTTGCCGACAATTCTTGTTTTAAGTCCGAAAGTCGGTTGGTTTACTGAATTTCTCAGGTGCAGACGGATGGAAGGATTTTGAAAAGACATAGAATTACATCCTCCCATAAGAATAAGTCAGGAACATGGTTAAGATTATCTGGGGATGACATTTGTAACATTTCGTTGAATGATTTTATAATCGAAGAGAAACAGAAAGTCTGAAACTTTGTAAATCTACGTAAGTGGTTTTCTAGTTAGGCTATGACATTGATATGCTCGTTTTGTTATCAATTAATCTCCACGAAGGTAAGCATACTTACAAAAACTGTTCCACAAGAGATGCGAATGTAACTTGTGATACCTAAATAACTTTACAAATCTTACCTGTTAAACTACCAGCTGCCCGATTATTGAAACTATGTCAGTCCGACATGAAAAGACATAGCTCCATCTTATCCATGCAATATATCGGAATTTGATGTCTTGTCGGGTTGCTCTAAGCCTTCAATAATCGGCCTGCTGATGAGTTGCAAAATATTTCCACTTCCAGACGAATGATCATGTCTTGGTTGATGCTTTCGATAATAGAGTTGTGATATCGGTTCAGCCGCAGCACTCACCAGAAAATTCCTTCTTCGATCGGACCTTTGATGATTCATTGTCGAAATAGCTTTGAACTGATTAAAGATAAATGACACCGCACAAGTGTCATTAAGTGATGAATCAGAGATCAAAGTATAAATTTCAAGCTGCTAGAGCAGTAATTTTATCAGACAAGAGTGACCGTCTAAATGCAAAATCCACTTATGACAGATCTCAGAAACTTTGCATCACCGCAAGGAGACATTAACAGAATATCTATACACCAAATTATTTACTCAACTAGGTGAATTTCTTTGGTAAATTATTGCGTTTAAGAGAAAGTCCTGACTGTAGAAAACAAGAAATAATACCTGTACCGATAGCATAACTGTGTCTATATGCACTACAGTGGTCACTTATAAAGAACAGACACGAACAAACACTTATGACAAACATTGAACAAGAGAGCAGAACTGGATTAAGTGACTGTAGTCTCTGATTTAGTTCTAAACTGCGAATTTGAAGAGCCATAAGACACACATCAGATGTGTAATCACTTGGTTTGGGCCAAAGAAACCTCGAACTACATGAGATCATATCGGTAAAGCTTGAGAGGTCAAAAGGCTATAATACTAAATAAATCGTGAACTTCTAACTCTTGAATGAATTCAGGACCACATACTTAAGACAAAGAAACTGCAAAACATTTGATTTGAAGCGAAAATGAAAAGAGAATGGTCAAAAAAAAGTAAAAGAAGAAAGTCTGGGTTTGGACACTGGACTTGTAAGACTGATTTTCAGAATGCACCCTAAAATGAGCCGATAGGCCGTGGCTCCTGGTTGTAAAATACGATGAATATTATTGCCAAATGCTTGGTTGAAGTCGAAAATGGATTTAAATTAATTAAAATTAAAAGATTTCGAGTTGTTCGGATCATTTGCATTATCAATCTTCGTTTGTTTATACGACCCACACACGGCAGAGGCATGCAGAGGTACCTCGCCGGCACGCCGGGTCAAAAGTGTGGCCACCGCCGGACGGATCGAATGGGCGCCATTTTGAGATGGCCCAAGCGCCGCGCGTTTAAATGGGAGCCCAAAATACGGACTTTTGGACTCGTATATTGTGGGTTAATATTGCTCAAAAAAATCGGGGAAAATTCCTGTGAGCTCTGTGCACTCTCAAGTTTCCAAAAATGCAAGAATTACGAATTGCTGAACAAGCTCATTGAAGCACCAAATACTGGATCTATTTTTGGATATCTGCAACGGCGGTGGTGCCCGACAGTAACGAGATATCGATATTGTATAGAGATCAAGAGCAATGGATCTAGGTCCCCTGCCAAAACTACTCATCGGACCACTTGAGTGATTTGTGGGCTTTTTCAATATCTCGTTACTGTCGGGCACCACCGCCGTTGCAGAGAGATAGCAGAAACCATCGATTCGATAAATAAACAATTCCAACTACAGAATAAGGCTGAACGTGATAAAATAAGTAATACATTTTTTTTTGTGATTGCGGTGGCGGTTTCCATGAAAACTGGCAACCCCGCCTCTACGCGAATTCCGACGGAAATTAGGCAATGTTGTGAACACCATGTCGCAAATGGTCAGTTTAGGTTAAAAAATGTAGCTGGACGTGATTAAATGAGTACTACTCTAAATTGTGATCGCAGCGGTGGTTTTCATCGAAAACCGGCAACACCGCCGCTACTTGAATTCTTAAAAATCGTGTAAAAGTTTCAAAAAAGTGCAAATCATGGGCTGACTTTTCGAATTTTGCTTGGTCTAGACGTTTTGCTTTAACACGGAGTCGCGAAACGAACCGAAACGAGCGTCAATATCGGGCGTCGGGCAAGTTGCGGAATTTTCAAATCGCTATAACTCGTGTTCCCTAAGTCTCTCAGAAAAGTATAATATATCAATGGATGCGGCATAGAACGAACAATAATTCCGACAGGTTTTTATTCAATCCCCACCAACCGCAAACCCTTTTTTAGGCGGTAACGTGATTTTAAATAATTACGAAAATTAAAAAAATGACCGAAACGTGGCAACAGTGGAGTCAAATTAAATTTTTTTTGCATAGGTCGATAGAACGTAATTTTTTGCGTTTTTTGGTGTAAATACGAGCTCTGTAACTGCATTTTTGCAAAAATAATGGATGTTTAAAGGTTACGACTTTAAAAAATCGCAACGCTGTTTCCCTGGGGTTCCTGCAAAAACGGAGCTAGGGATAAGCCTCTCTCAACTAGTACTATCAGCCTACAAAGTTTCGTACATTCCGGGCTGGGTACATTTTTCGCCTATATGAATAACCCTCTTACCGAAATGTCAACTATGGTATGTGCCACAGCTAGTAATCTAATTTAGAACCTAATATGCATATCGAAATGAACTTTGTTTGTATTGCAGGGAAAATGTAGGTTATGCATCAACGTGTAACAGCGTGGGTCAGACTGCTGGTTATTTTCTTGGCTACGTAATATTTATCGCTCTGGAGTCTGCTGATTTCTGTAACTATTGGCTGCGTAGTGTTCCATCTGATGAAGGCCTAGTGAAAATCTCAGGTATTAAATCACAAACTTGATTTTCAGATGTTCTCTCCTCTGCAAAATTTTTCCCTTCTTCTTTAAAAGAGAAGAAAAATGTTCACAAAATTACCAATGAAGTAAATTTTTCTAGAACTTATTGATTCGAATGTACTGCTGAACTTGTGAAATATTTGATATTTTCTTTTTTTTTCTCTAGGTTTCTTAGGATTTTGGGGACTCACATTCCTTTTGATAACTACATTAGTGGCTATTTTCAAGAAAGAGGACAGGCATACACTTGAAGAGGATGATATGAGTATAAAAGAAACATACTTACTGCTGCAAAAAATAATAAGTTTGCCCAATGTAAAATTACTAGCGTTTATTCTACTAACTGCAAAGGTATTTCTTTTCATGATTCACCAACTTTTTTATTCCTCGTATTCTTATGTTTTCTTGCAATCAAGTTTATGTACAAGAGGTTTTCATGTTTTAGTTAACACTGTTACCCAATAACCTACACTGTGGCCAAATGGTTAAAATTTGATATTTCATTTTTGTATTTTGGTTTTATACAGCAGCAATGAGGCTCTGATGCCAAGATGGGCATCGCAATAATGTAGGAAGAACTTTTTAATACTTACGAGGGTCATCCAGAAAGTATGTTTACATATTCGATATTGCCCATTAAATATATAAAGATACGCCACCAATAGATCATCAACACTTTACAACAAACTGCTGTGGCAATTTCTTTCAAACTTGGCAAGGAAAGAGCCATGAGGAAGCTATGAACCATCCAAGCATGTTTATGAAATCAAGTTTTGAAAAAATTGTCGTCGAAGCGTAAGAAAGAGAAAAGTTGTTATTCCCTATACTAATGCATTAGTTATACGAGGATGTATATATGCACAGCGCCGAACGTGTTGGTTCGGCTCCTGTTCAATCAATTCTTGTGAGATGTTCCGTATTGGCTATATTACACTAACTGTATTGCAGCTGAAATTGCGACCATGTAGATCCACTTTCAACCGGTAGATCACGTGAAGATCACCAGCCTGAGAGCTAGAAATATTGTACCTTTTTCCTCGTCAATTTTTCTCAATTGAAGCACACTTTTCTAGATCTTGCGAATTTCCAGGTGTATTAGTGCCATTTTTGCCCAGTAGCTCTTGGCCAAAACGGCGATAGTTGCACGTAAGTTGCTCCTATCTATCTCCTGTCACCTCTGTTTGAAGAGAGGCCCGCACCAGACACTGTTGCCAGAGCACGTGCTTCAAGTTTCGTCATTAGCTTCTTGAGATAAATCCAGGAGTCCTCAAGCCAAAACTAAAAAGGCATGTCACGCCTATGGTTCTGAATCTATGAGCTAACTCCTCGGTGAGATTTTTTTGAGTCACAATGCGAGAGACATTTAAGACGAGACAAGAAAGGCATGTTGCGTCTATGGTCTTGACCCTTTAAAGGATCCTCTCAGGTGCGGCTAAAACCCACCTTTGGACGCTCGCGAGTTCTGGCAAGTATCAACAGGTAGACCTCATTGTTGTCACCTATTACCGAATTTTTGTATTGAGTGCGAAGTGAGTTACCAGACTAACCATGTTGATGTTTCTGGCACCATTTTGAGTTCTATTCGTCATAGCCTGGAGAACGAACATTTCGCATTTGAAGTCTAAGTCAGATTGCCATGTTGCAGCATCTGACCACTCCCTATTGCTCAGTCACTTCGGGTTGAGTGTTGCAACTATTATGATGGAAACTATTTTGTTAGTTTCTCTTCTATGCTTTTGCAGCTAGGAGCAGCATTTTTTTTAGTTTCATTCTGAGTTGCAACCACACCTACTTTATTTATTTTAGATCAATTGGTACTTGGAGTAGAGGTTTATGTAGAATTGTAAAGAGGAGCACCAGTACATTCAATAGATGAAAATCTGCAAAGTTGCTTTGTTTTGGCTTGGGGGGTCTTACGAAGGGAGAGGAGAGTCAAGTCAAGTCTTACATAAGCCTCTCACTTTAAGAAAAAATAATGATTTTGAATCGGAAAAAAAATCAACCGGCTTTCACACTTTCTCTGTTACCTTATGAAAAATTGGGTGGTGGAGGAAGGAGATCAGGGCAGTTATTTGACTTCCAAGGGGGTTGAAACGTCATTGCACTGTTGCTTTGAAAGGGGTTGAGGTTGAAAAAGTTGTCCAAAAAACCTTACGTATTACTTGACTGACTGTCAGAACAAATTAGGGAACAGCTAAAAAGTAAACTGAAAACTGGCAAAAATGGCGCCTTTGAAGAGAGCCTTTTTAATGGAAATGATTCATTTTAGTCGTCGGTAGACGAACAGAGCCGAATCAACCATATTTGCTATCATGTGCCACCCAAAATTGCCAGTTTCCGATTCTGAACATAGGATGCCACGTGTCGATCCGCTCCGTTTTTGTTCTCTTGTGCCTCGAATTTTGAAGATAAACCCATAAGGTTATGTACCAAATCTACGCTGAGACAACGATCTACAACTTTTAGTGAAAGGTATTTTTCGATCGGGGCCTGTATATGGACGTCAATACAGGAAATGCCGGTCAAATATTCTCAGTTTTCAATTTCTTTCAACTTTACTCGGATTTAACTTACTTTGACATTCAGACTCATACCTAATTCAAAAAGTAGACTCAATTACCTTCATCAAAAAAAAAGAAAAAAAGAAAAATAAAAAAAGAGGTCTCTAAGTTCATTTCTCGCTCTGCAGTGAACTTTTTAAAATGTCCATTTTCAACTTCATCAGACCATTGCTCTGAATCCCCCGAGGACATTAATGAGGACATTAATACCCAGCAATGACTTAAAACCAGCAATATGTTAATTTTTGACCATCAGAATGCTTCGTTTACCGGACCATTTAGACTCATCGATGGATGACTAGATCTACTCCTATTTTTTTCTCTCTTTCTTTTACATTGTTTCATTCTTTAACTGCTGAACTTGGAAAATTGAATTTTGCCTCTCTATTTTTCAGATTGCTTACAGTGCATCTGATGGTGTCACAGCTTTGAAATTAATTGAAAATGGGGTTCCCAAAGAAAAATTTGCTTTGATGGCTATGCCTCTAGTACCTTTGCAGATCGTCCTGCCCTTGTTCATTGCTCGACACACCTCTGGCCCCGAACCAATGAATGTTTATATCAAATGCATACCGTATAGGTGAGATGTTATCAGCTTTTTATTAGGTGTAACTCATTGTCAGTGTGTAAATCAAGCATTTGATGTATTTCACTTCAGTGAAATTGTCTTTCTTGTTCATTGTTTTTAGATCGTTCATGGCATTCTCTTCAAAGCACCCTTAACAAAAGCGTAAAAGCATGCCAGTAGTAAACACCCGTATTTAATCAAACGAGTTAACCAAAAGAATTAGTCCTGTTGCATTCCCCTTAGGTACCTGTCAGGTCAGGAATGTACTTGTAGCACCCCACAGTAGGGTGTCCCAAATTTGAACCAACCCAAAAAAATTTCCCCGATCATCAATGTTCGATGGTTTTATTGTGTCACTATGTCAAACATTTAATATCCCCAAATTTGAGCGAAATCGGATGATTTTTAGTGCTGCCGCATTCCGTTTTTAGCCACGGCGAAAATTTTTGAGACTCTCATTTTAAGCGTTTTGGACACAACTTTTAAAGGCATTTAGCAGTAATTACAGGCATCCTATAATTTTTTATCGTGACTTTGATAGTACACTTACGAGTATTAATGTTTGTTCTGATGTTGCAAACCTTAAAGGTTTACTTCAAACCCCTTAAATTCGGCAAAAAACTCTAATTTCCTCTCTTTAGTTCCTAGTCAAGGACTTGTATGAGTGTCAAGGGATACAATCAATATCAAGCTGAATTTTGGCATAGAGGGTCCTTACGACCCCTTCAGCCCCCCCCCTCCCACCGCCCCAAGAAAAGTCTTCATAGATAGGACAGCGTGAGGGGTTTGGAATTCGGAGAGGGGGGGAGTTTAACTGCCCCAAAATCGGCTTATCCGGCCACAACACATAAGCGGTTATTCGTATACAACGAATAGCATCATTTTCTAAATCCTCGTAAAATTTTGAAGCGATGTGCCTCGTTACCATTTTCCCGGTGCCCCCCCCCCCCCAAAAAAAAAAAAAAAAATTGCAAAAACATCATTATGAGACATATTTTTGACAGTAATTCTGCAGGAAAAGTTTGATCAGGGCCTGTTCAACGATAAATGCTGCTTTATATGTCACTCTGAGCTGTTGGTTCTGTAAACTCATTGACTACTATACTCGCGCCAAAGTCCATGAAGGGCGGGAAGAACCCCAGAATATCGATAGAAAATGTAATCGTGGAGGAGGGGTTTTCAACGGTGTTTCTCAAAACTGATCATGCAGATTTGATTCTCTATGAGAATGATTTAGGATTCAAAGCATATGCCAACTGAAAAATATACCAAGGGCAGGGGACGGGGGTTGTTGCCTGCGAAGAAACCCCCCACCCGTCAAGAATGCCCCCGCTCTTAGCAATACATAAGGCGAGGAAAACAGTGAGCGTAGATTAGGATCAAAGGAAATACTGGAGTATAATCTTGATCTGAAATGTTTTGACTCAGACCTATTTCTAAAATGAGTGGAGGAGCTGACCAATGGGTTGATCGACTTACAAAAAGGGCACAAAAAACGCACTAAAGTACCGTCCAGTTATCTTGATTTCAAGCTGATGTACTGTATTTTGGGGCGAATCGCGGTCACGCGCAAATGTTGTATATCAGCTCAAAAATAAGATAATTGGAATTTTAGCGCGTTTTCTTCATCATTTCACGCAGGAACCAAATTTTCACGTCAGAAGATGAATTTTCCGATGGCAAAGAAATCTTGGTCCCGGTACTAGGGCTCATTAAGGAGGGATGAAGGGTGTTCATTGTTCCTACCCTCACAATAGACGGGTTGCCGGCCTATGATCGCTGAACAAAAGAGGGTGTCTAGCGAGCGGTCCGGTCACAGAGTCCAAGACTGATGGGTTGCCATTTACGGATTTTAATGCGGAATAAAAAGTCACAGGTTTCGTGAAGTGGACTATAGCAATACGTAAGGTGAGGAAAACAGTGAGCGTAGATTATGATCAAAGGAAATAATGGAGTATAATCTTGGTCTGGAAAGTCTTGACTTGGAGCTGAGGACCAAAGCTTACACAACATGTTTTGTAAGTCGATCAACCCTTCAGTCAGCTCCTCCACTCATTTTAGAAATAGGTCCAAGTCAAAACATTTCAGACCAAGATTATACTCCATTATTTCCTTTGATCCTCATCTACGCTCACTGTTTTCCTCGCCTTACGTATTGCTAAGAGGGGGGCCATTTTTGACGGGTGGGGGGTTTCTTCGCAGGCAACAACCCCCGTCCCCTGCCCTTGGTATATTTTTCAGTTAGCATATGCTTTGAATCCTAAATCATTCTCATAGAGAATCAAATCTGCATGATCAGTTTTGAGAAACACCGTTGAAAACCCCTCCTCCACGATTACATTTTCTATCGATATTCTGGGGTTCTTCCCGCCCTTCATGGACTTTGGCGCGAGTATAGTAGTCAATGAGTTTACAGAACCAACAGCTCAGAGTGACATATAAAGCAGCATTTATCGTTGAACAAGCCCTGATCAAACTTTTCCTGCAGAATTATTGTCAAAAATATGTCTCGAAATGATGTTTTTGCAATTTTTTTTTGGGGGGGGGGGGGCACCGGGAAAACGGTAACGAGGCACATCGCTTCAAAATTTTACGAGGATTCAGAAAATGATGCTATTCGTTGTATACGAATAACCGCTTATGTGTTGTGGCCGGATAAGCCGATTTTGAGGCAGTTAAACTCCCCCCCCTCTCCGAATTCCAAACCCCTCACGCTGTCCTATCTATGAAGACTTTTCTTGGGGCGGTGGGGGGGGGGGGCTGAAGGGGTCGTAAGGACCCTCTATGCCAAAATTCAGCTTGATATTGATTGTATCCCTTGACACTCATACAAGTCCTTGACTAGGAACTAAAGAGAGGAAATTAGAGTTTTTTGCCGAATTTAAGGGGTTTGAAGTAAACCTTTAAGGTTTGCAACATCAGAACAAACATTATCAATCGTAAGTGTACTATCAAAGTCACGATAAAAAATTATAGGATGCCTGTAATTACTGCTAAATGCCTTTAAAAGTTGTGTCCAAAACGCTTAAAATGAGAGTCTCAAAAATTTTCGCCGTGGCTAAAAACGGAATGCGGCAGCACTAAAATCATCTGATTTCGCTCAAATTTGGGTATATTAAATGTTTAACATGATGACGTAGTGAAACTGTCGAACATCGGCTCGGACGTTAAAAAAAAAGGGATCTTTTTTTAGCGTTCTGGTGGTTTGGAGGTTATAACTCGAGCTGAAGTTGACAAAACCCTACGATGCTTTACATTTTCTGAAAGCTCTTGTCTTGCTGAAAACGCTCGTCAAATCCGCGTTTTTCAAAACTTCTTGGTTTTCGAGTAACAAATTTGCGAAAATTTTGTTGATTCTTAACTTTGACCCCCTTGCGCGTCCCCCTAAAATTTTTGGGGGGCTCGAAACTTTGGGAAAAGATCTGACATCGTTTGGTGAATGAATAGGGCAAGTCTCAAAGGTATCCGCCCCGAGCCGAAAATGGCCCGTTTTGCACGTACCCTTTTGGCAACTCTCAGGCCAAAACTTTTTGACGAAAAGTTGAAGTCCAAATTACACAGGAAACCTTAGAATTAATGGTACCCAGTTTCTGTAGGGCTAAAATTCCTATCTGCCTGGACTCAACAAGCGTCATTGCTCCAAAAAACCGTTTAGAAAAACGGTCATAACTCACGAACAAAAAATTTTCATGCTACGTTTAATAAATCGATGGTTGCGGAATCAAAGGAACTATCGTTTAGACAACTTTGTACTCAAATACAAAATGTGGTGTTTTGAGATAATTACAGCTTTGTAAAAATTGACGAATTTAATATCCGAAAAATTGGTAACATTGCATATCAAAATTAAAAGGACATCCAAAACATGAACGTATCTTTTAATTGCGCATTGTATCGAAAATATTCGTTCAAACCGTGACTTCATAGCTCAATTTTAATGCCACCTACGGAATTGCCAATACTCGTATTCAAGTAAGGAAAACTAGCGCCGGGAAAATTTTTTTTGAACTTGCCGTTGTTGGAAAAAGGCGTGTTTTGTGTTAAAGAACAGCATATCAAACTCCGGGCAAAATCTATGAGGGGGGTAAAATCACCAATTTGGATAACCGCTTTTAAATGGAGGGTTAATTGACGCTGTCAAGCGATTTTACAAAGGGAGTTTTACTAAAATTAAGTATCATGGGGGAATTGTCAGGAGGTTTTTATGTAACAAAGGGTTTAAAACAAGGATGTTGTTTGTCATCGATCATCTCATTATACTACCGCTCTTAGCGCGCACAAAATTCGTGACAGGAATTCCTCCCCCCGGGCCATGCGCCGCGCAGGCCCACCGTATTTAACGGAACTTTATTCCAATTTTGAAGGTGCACAAAATTAAAGTTTGGCACCATAGTTTTATCATACATACTCTCAAGGATCGTCATCTGATTTTCTTCGACTGATAATGATTTATAGGACTGTGACGGACCTTAAAAACAGAGCACGCATCAAGTCTTCATTAGCTGATTATGGGCCGCATGCGGTAGTGCGTCACAAGGTGTTTATTTTACCAAGTTACGCCTCATCTACGTAAATTTTTGGATAACATGGGTCCACCTGATGGCAAGTGACGTCCTTTTTACCCAGTTTTGTCAAATTTGTATGCTTTTGAACGCTGCAAACATACGCCGAAAAATGATAGAAATCAGTGAAATTTGTAATTTTTAGGTAGCTCTAAATTTTTTTTAATTCTACTAAATGCTTTTAAAATTGAAAAATCTTATTCTGTATATCCTTAAGTTTAAAGTGATGCCAATTTAAATGTAGCTCTTTGTCGCCTAACGGTCGAAATTAATTTTTTTTGGAGTGCATTTCGGTACATCGAAATGTGGAATATTTCATGCATTTTTGGTGTTTTTGAGACTGTTGACCCCCATAGCATGTAGGTAAAATTTTTCTTAGGTACAAAATAAAACCATTTCCATGTATTTTGAGCCGCTGAGTCCAAAAATGACCCTCGTTTTTTCCTTTAACCTTTCACTTTTCCGAAAAAGCTTCTTTTTCCCGGGAAAATGACCAAATTTTACAAATTTTTGTCATGCATGCAATTCTTTTGATACATTGTCTGAGACCCTGATTCTGGTGAGTATTTTTGGCAAGAGACCCACATCCATTGATCTTGATACAATATCAATATCTCGTTTTTTTAAACGAGTAATACATTTTTTTGTGATTGCGGTGGTGGTTTTCTTGAAAACTGGCAACCCCGCATCTACGTGAATTCCTACGGAAATTAGGAAATGTTGTGAATACCATGTGGAAAATGGTCACTTTAGGTTGGAATCTGTAGCTGGATGTGATGAAATGAGTAAAATTTTAAATTGTGATCGCAGCGGTGTGAAAATCGGCGGCAACTCCGCCGCGACGTGAATTCCTAGAAATCATGTCAAAGTTTCAAAAAAGCGTAAAACATGAACTGACTTTTCGAATTTTGTTTGGTTTGGGCATTTTGCTTCAACACGGAGTTGCAAAATGTACAGGAACGAGTGTCAAAATTTGGTGTCGGGCGTGTTGCTGAATATTTAAATCGCTGTAACTCATACTCCGTAAGCCTCTCAGAAAAGTATAACATATCAATGGATGCGAAATGGAACAAACAATAATTCCGACAGGTTTTTATTCAATCCCCACCAACTGCAAACACTAATAGGCGTTAACGTGATTTTTAATAGTTACGTAAATAAAAAATGGCCAAAACGTGGCAACAGTGGACTCAAATTACAGTTTCTTCCGCACAGATCGATAGAACGTAGTTTTCTGCGTTTTTCAGGTATACATACAATTTCTACAACTGCATTTTTGCAAAAGTTATGGATGTTTGAAGATTACAACTTTAAAAAAGGGCAACGCTGTTTCCCTAGGGTACCTGTAAAAACCCAGCTAGGGATAAGCCTCTCTCAACTAGTACTATTAGCCTACAAAGTTTCGTACATTACGAGCCAGGTACATTTTTCGCCTACATGAATAACCCTCTTTTGAATGTTGATTAAAATTCAGATATAAATTTCACATCCTTGATCAGAGAAAAGACAATTTTCTTGAAACTTTTTTTTTTTGAAGGAAGTTTATTTAAATATAACGTAACTACTACAAGTATTTCCTTGTGTCTATCCACATGATTTGAAACTAAAACTAAACGAATTGCATTAAATTTACAGGGTAACGTTAGATAATTCAATGATTGGAAACTTTTCAAATCCACAGTTATTGACAGCCACACAACTAGAAGCTGTTTGTAAGGTTCTCCACAATAGTTTACATTGTACATTTTCTGTTCTAAAAGCCTCAATGTAATTTCTGTTACAGGTTATTTTTCAACATTCTTGGACTTATAGTAGTTTATTTCACATCAATAGTTATTAAGAATAATATAGTTCCTGTATATTACTATCCAATGCTAGTCTTAATGTACTGTTTTCATCAGGTAAGTCTCTCATGTGCTGCACATACAAGCAGGATCGTTGCCCCTGCAAAAAATAGTTTTCCATAACCCGCCATACATCATTCAGACGACCACAGAAAATAGTTCGGGCATGAACTCTTTGTGAAGAAAGCCTTAAACCCTCACTAGTATGGCATCTATCTCTTGCAGCGCTTGCGTTTTGCTTATGCCGCGTCTCTACTCATTGCAGCATGCATCGAATCGCGAGTGCCTGAAGACCAGGGGCCGAATTCTGTCGGTTCTTCCACCGTACTTAAATATACTTGAGACGAGTCTCGGCTGCACTCAAGTCCAACCTAGTGCCTCTGATTGGCCGGTGGTGCGGATGTTGCACCTCCTTGGGAAAGAGCCAACAAAATTCAGCCCGAGGACCGCACACCTTATCTAATAAAATTAGTTGACCTCTTTACCGATTATGGGAGAGAGGGCTAATTCATCTCTGTGAGGTAACTGTTATCGTCAGTCTAATTTCATCGAGGAGAAGAGCAGATGATGTCTATGCTCCTGGCCCTGCTGATAGCTAGCTGCTGCTGCTTTGTAGCCATAACAATTCACTATTACGACCTCGGTTGGTCTGCTGGTTAGCGCAAGTGACGGTTGACCCAGAGATCCCAAGTTGGAATCTGTGCCAGGGCGAGGAGATTTGCCAGTCTCAGATCTCATTACGTTCATTTTTCCTCATTTGTCTATCCTTTTCTCTCTTCAATTTCTGTCTGTTGTGCCTAGTTGGCAAAAAAGGACGCTTGAACTAACTAAAAAAAATAAAAAATATTTATTTAATCCTTCGTTGCTTTTTATATGTTGAAGAAACATCACGATCAGATATCTCATGCATTCTCTCATGCACACTTATCATCAGGTTTCAATCATTGTGAGAATACATGTAGAGTTCCTTTTTATTGCCTGCACTCCTAAAATTTGCAATTAAAGCCAAAAGTTAGCCTTTTTTGTCTGCCAGAACCTTGACTCTCCTCAGCATTCTCAGTTGAATATTCAAAGCCTTGCAATTCTCTGAAGCAGTTGTTTTGTGTCTCCAAAAATTTGCCCAATTTGGTAGCACTCTGTATAATGAGGAACTCCTGAAAAGATGAGAGACAGAGGAACTTACTTGCATTGAAATGTTTCATAGGTAGTTTTGATTGACAATATATTTCTGCATTTGATAGCGGAAGCGAATGTTTTACATGATAAGTTACTGGAAATTTTGATCAAATCATGAGGATACGTAAAAAAATCAGAAAAAAAGGACCCTGCACATCCCTTGTAGGAAGCTGCACCATGACCGAATGCTAATTTATTTATGTCATTCGATTCTCCTCAAGATGCTGATCAACAGTTATAATTGCGCCAACTTTTTACGATGCACCGTTTTCGCAAAAATACCGCCGAGAAGATTCCATTATTCGGCGATGAATAGCCAGAAAGATTCCTCATTTCAGTACTTGGTTGACAAGCGGCTGTGTGTCAACAAGGAAATCATGGGAACTCCCACACCGAGCGGCAGTCTTATCTCGGATTCCGCACGCCGTTTTACTCGACCATCCAAATCAGATTCTTGAGAAGCATAAGAACAGGAAAGTCGTAACGTCAACCGGACGAGAGCGGGAGGGAGATAGCCCCAGAGTCGGCAGGTACAGATAAGAAGATGGACACACGCTACGTTTTTTCCTTATTTACATTGGGCCTGTTCTCAAATGCTTTGTTCGTTTTTATTCATTGTCACCGAATAATTGAATCTTCTCGGCGGTTTTTTTGCAAAAACGGTGCATCGTAGAAAGTTGGCGCAATTATAACTTTTGATCAGGATCTTGAGGAGAATCGAATGACATAAATAAACTAGCATTCGGTCATGGTGCAGCTTCCCATAAGAGGTGTGCGGGGTCCTTTGAAACTTTTCAGGAGAACATGAATAAATTGTCCAATAAACATTTGCAACGTTGCAAAGCAATTAAGTTGCTTCGGTTCTCTTCTCTCTTGGATAAATCTGCTAGCTTTAAGTGACAAACAGACAAAATCCATCAAATTTTTATTGAAAATTTGGTGTTAAGAGTTACCTTAATATTCCGAAAAGAGGGTCAACGTTTCAAAATTTTTCCTAGGAACGTCCCTGACCTCACGACCACCCATCCTTCATACTAAATAAAATTCCACACTTCAAATACCGTCAAGCTAAAGCCAAGAGATGGGCCAAGGCCCCTAAAAAAATGCTCCTATGCCTATACCTATGATACAAACCCCCTACCCCGACCTGGACGTAAGCTAATGACGAGCAACGGCCTAGTCCGTCCGTTTATTTAGAAGAAAAAAAATTGTGCAAATGAATATTCATTCAAGGATCCTCATTTATTTTTGATCCACTCATCTCTCGAATCATAATCTATTCTCATTGCAGCTCACAACTTACGACACTACTGATATACAGTGATGAATGAGTAATAGATATGAAAATTAAGGGCAACCTCGGAAGGCACAACCGCCGGTCGTCGTGAATAGTGTCGCAACTTAAAAAGGAGAAACGGAAAAGATAAAAACGAGGGAAACGTAGGATTCCCTGAACGGGCGATAGGTAAGTCAAGTGTTTGAAGAGGACCTTGTGCGCAGGCCACTTTTCTGTGGTCACTGGAACGTTGCACCACAGTGTATGCCAGGTTATGGAAAACTATTTTTAGCAGGAACAACAATCCTGCCTGCTTATTTAATTTTTCATGTCAGATGTGTTCCTCATTAAATATCCAGACGAGCAACAGGTGGGCATTTCATGAAATTTGAAATCACCAAGAGAAAGCATTCTCAAAGATTTGAGGTAAATCAACTTTACGGAATTAGATAAAGTTGCAGTCTGGTTGGTGTAGCTGTCAGCCATAGCCATAACGAGAGGTGTTTTTCACTCAAAATAGCTCAAAAACAATGAAAACTAGGTGTAATCACATCTAACAAGGAGTCTGCACCCTTTTTTTGTTTCTAATTTTTTAAAAATTTGAGGAGGTTGACGAGGACACCACTGCAACATCTAGGACAGGACCGACTGGATCCACATCCTTGGGGTTAGACATTGGTTGGGCTACGTCTAAGAGGAAGAGGTAGAATAAGAACCTAGGGAGAAACCGGTCAGTGAATATGGGAGAAATGGAGATCAGTAGCACGAAACTAAGGTGAATGAAGTGTAAAGAAGAAGAAGGAACTAAAGTAAAGGAAAGTGATTTAAACTAATATGAATGTGAAAGGAAAGTCATTTGTTGTAAAGGAATCAACTAGTGAAATAAGGTGAGACAGTTAATGGCTTTGAGCTTCTTTACTTACATGAACTGATATGATTTGTAGGATCTGAAGAAAATTGGAATGTAATGCTTAAAGTTGGTTTTGCGAGGTGGAATATTCCGCTGGTAACTTTCCTAAAATTTAGGGGGACCGGTTATGATATGCATATCTGAAGAGAAGATAGCACCCAGTAGGGAGAAAGTGAGGAAAAATCAAAAAAATAAACACAGAGACTATTAAGATTTAGGTCAAAACGCTAGAATTTGAATGGCACTCCTCTCACACAGCTTGCAGTGGACCAAGTCACTCTACTTTTTCAACGCCGCAATGCATGGAGAGTACTTTTCCAGTTCTCAAAGAGACCCTTTTTGCCAATTTTTTTAAATCTCTTGTGGGTCTTTCAGGACTCATGTGCTAGAATGAAAAAATAGGAATCTAATAGTTTCATTTGAGAAAACGTTTGGCCCCATTCTTATCAAAATCCAGGCAGGTCAGCAAAAGGCTAGGGGGGGCTCTTATTTTTGAAATTTGAGATAAGTTCAGGTCTCCTCCACTCATAATATGCTATAATATGGCCAAATCAAGGATCTGTTTGAAGAAAAAATTTGAAAATTCTTTTAAAGGTGTCCCGAGCGCCCTAAACCGGGTTGCCTTAGTCAGGGAAAACCGGGAAATGTCAGGCAATTTTAAAAAACCAGGGAAAACCTGGAAATGTCAAGAAAAATGACGAAAATGTCAGGGAACAATTGTCGGATCACCTTTACTTGTTGTCCTTTCGACGATTCGAACAACACATTTTGGCTGAAAACTATTTCTAATAGTGTCTTGCTGGCCATCTGGCATATCTTCGATTGTCAGGGAATTTCATCTTCTAATTTCTTTGGCAACCTTGCTTGAAGGGCCCGCATCTAATAATTGGCATTATGCAAAAGTGGGGTCATTTCTCAATGGAAATAATCAAATTTCGGCTCTCTATCTAGGGCAATAAATTTGTTCGTTTCACTGCACCTACAGCCGAAAAGCCGCAAACTGCCAGTTGAGGCGCGGAAACCACCGGAACCACGGAAATTTTTTTTTCCGAAAAGATCTTTGATCTAACCACATTTTAGCATATTTTGGGTGGAGGAGATCCGAACTTTTCTCAACCCTCAAAAATAAGTGCCACCCTACCAAAAGGCCTTTCCTTGTTAGAACTTGACGTTCTTATAATTCAGGTCAAGGAGTATCCTTTTTTTCGGAAAATTTCGTAAAATGGGTGGGTGTCCCACATGAAAATCTACAGGCTGAAAAAACATATTTATTGAACTCTTTAGGATCGGAGTAGATCATGAAAGTTTTGGTTTTAAAGCTCTTTTTCGAGTTGTTTTCCAGAACAAGATAAAAAATGGGTGGTCTGCATCGTCCTATAAAGGAATAATAATAGTCACGCATACTGCGGTACTAGAATGAATCTTTCCATGCACTGGATTTGTGGAAGATCTTGATCCTACCAGAAGGTCTAAATTAGAATATTAAGAATTCTCTGCCTTTTCAAGAGAAATGATCTTTTCTGTAGACGTACAACTTTAAAAAACTTGTTCCTGCATCAAATCTGCTTAGCTCTAGATACATTTATTAATCTCCACAGATTACATTGTACGGCATGTTTGTTTCTGCAATGGCCTTTTTTGCCAGAATATCAGATCCAGCTGTCGGCGGGACTTACATGACACTGCTGAATACTTTGTGCAATCTTGGGGGTACGTGGACCTCAACTGTCGCTTTGTGGTTTGTTGACTCTTTAACTTGGAAGTCTTGTTCCAACAATTCGGCCAATGACTGCAGTACTGTGACTTTGCAGGAGGTATGTATAGTACCATGTTGTTCATGTATTCTGCCGTGCTAAGGAAGAACGCCGTATGAACATTCGAGAGTTGCCTAATTTCCTTCACTAAAATTTCAATTTTAAAGGAAATTTATGAATATTTTTCCTAAAATTTTCAGGAACCTTGGGTAAAATTGGGGAACGAAATTATCTGAAAAATTGGAAGAAAAATATCCTTAAATTTGCCGGGAAATTCGGGTTTTATCGAAGGAAATTTGGCAACCTCTGAAGGTTCATGTGGCGTTATTCCTTAGCACGGCAGTATTGTAGAGGGGCAGTGAGGAAATTGCCGCTGCATCCATGGTTGAACTCTAGTAACAAGTATGATCCTGTAAGACATTGCTAATACTTTGTTAAGCCTTGTCCAATAATGTTGACAAGGGCCAATACTTCATGAATTAATAAAAAAAATACTTACATATGACTTATCGACCACACTGATTCCCGCCACACAGAGTAGCTCCACACTACAACTCTAGCAGGAATGCCCGAGATTTTGCCCACAGATTGTGGTGCTGATCATTGCAGTTACAGATAAACATTAAAGGTGACTGTCTGCAGTATTGTGAAAAAGTGTGTTCTCTACATCAATCTCTTCGTCTTGATACGAAGAATCAGATTTTCGATGGTTTTTTTGTTTTTTTTTTAGAAGTTCTTTATTATAGTTTAAAGATACATTAATACAGTTGATGATTCTTAATTTTATATTTTATCCTAATTATCTAATCTAAGTCTATATCTATAATATGGAGACCCCGGAACCGCCTGTTGGCATTACGTCGGGGTGTGGGTGAGGGGGTGGCTTTGATACAGTATTGTTTATCTTATCATTGTACATTTTATTCTTATCTTCTAAAGTATTCTTAATGTAATTGTATCCTGAGTTCCAGTATTTCCTATTCTCTAACATAAGTTGTAATAAGTTATTTGCACATATTTGATGATTGATTTCCTTCTCTAATTTCTCCCTATCTTTTTCGTTTAATTTACAAGCAAAAAATGTGTGTTCAGGAGTATCTAATTCCCCGCAGGAGCACAGAGGAGAATCCGTGAGATGTCTTTTATCCAAATAGCTTCCGTATGCGCCATGTCCGGACATATACTGAGTCAGATAGAAATCAGGGTAGCCGTGAGTTCTATCCAGCCAGGCATCTAAATCATTTAGTACTGTTTTTATCCATTTGTTTCCAGTTTCTTTTTCCCAAATTTCTCGCCATTTGTCTCTAATTTCGCTTTCTACAGTTAGTTTATTCTCTCCTCTTGCTATTCTTAGTTTTAGTTCAACGAGGAGCCTGGCTGGAAGAACCCCCGATATTACATCTTGGGCAAAGTTTGATATCGAGTTATAGCCGCAGATTAAAGTCTTTTTTAAGGGTCGAATAGAAGTTTCAATTAGTTTTATAGATTTTTCCATTGTGTAGCAGTTATCCAAATAGTTATGCCGTAAAAGAGGATTGATAAGAGGGAATGAAATATTATTTTTCTTTTATGAAAAGTGGGACCGAACGTGTTAGGTAGAATTCTACTATAATAATTGGCAGTTTTATTTAATTTTTTACAAGTCATTTCCAAGTGTTTATTAAAATTTAAATTTTTTGTGAGATAGAAGCCCAGGTATTTAAGTGTTTCTTTGGTTTCGATTTCAGTTTCATCTACTTTTATTTTGGCTTTAGAATTCTCTTTTTTACCGGCCAATATTAATGCTTCTGTTTTGCTCTCCTCGAGACTCAGATTTTTCTTTTTTAATCGCTTTTTCATTCTTTTAGTGGTGATTTCTGTTTCTGTTAAAAGAGAGGTTCTATTTTCAGATTCAAAGGCTAAGAGCGTGTCGTCTGCGTAAACATTTTTCTCTGTACCGTTACTAAGTCTTAATCTAACAATTTCATCAAAGATAATTAAAAATATCAAGGGGCCAAGGATACTCCCCTGTGCTCCCCCGGAGTTCAGCTTAACTTTAAATTCGGGGAACACTAAAAATCTATTCGATAAATATGATTTCATAATTCTAATAAGATAGGGGGGTACATTTCTTTTACATAAGGTAGTGATAAAGTCAATCCAACTAATACTATTAAATGCATTTTTAATGTCTAATGAAACTAAACAAGGAGTCCTCTTTTGCCTAGTGGTTTCCTCATATGATAGTCATAAATTCGTTTAACTGATTCCATGGCTGTGATGGTTGACTTTCCTTTCCTAAATCCATGTTGTCTCAGATCAAAATTGAAAGAATTATTAAGCCTCATTGAGATAATGTGTTCGAAGATTTTCGACAGCGTTTTAATTGAACATATAGGTCTATAACTTTTTTGAGCACCTGGTTTATTTTTAGGGAATAGGATCAATTTTGCTTCTTTCCAGGCTTCAGGAAAAACGCCCTCTCTCAGAAGAACATTACACATATTAGTGAATTTCTTTAAGTTGGTGTCTATGAATAATTTAGTAATTAGTGGTAATATATTGTCCGGGCCCGGGGCTTTTCCATTTTTGAGCTTTTTCATAGCTAGGCGCATCTCTTCTAAGGTTATTTCATGAATTTCTGATTTGTCTACTTTGGTATCGCTCCAGACCACTTCATTGTGGTCTGGGAAGAGTTTTGTTATTTCATTTAATAGTTCTTCTTCTGAGAGAGTGCATTCGTCATGTGCTCTAGGATTTTTTAGGCGGTGTCTAAATATTTTATAGCCTTTACCCCATATGTCGGTATCCAATTCGTTAAGTAATTCTACATATTTCTTCTTCTTTGAATCTTTTATTTTAGTCGTGAGTTCTTTTTTCAGTGATTCTAGTTCTGCTAGTTTGCGTAGAAGAGGTAATTTTTTTCTTCTTAATTCCATAATTTTACGTCTAAGCTGTTGACAATTTTTCCTGATTTTTCCTATTTCTTTGCTCCACCAGTATAAAGGAGTACGGGGAGTAGTTGAAGACTTTTTCACAAAAATCACATCTGAGGCTTCTGTAATAATTTTTTCACATAAAAAGGGGGTTAATTCGGTATCTGTGCAATATTTGGAGGTAAGTTCCTTAACTGTTTATACAAAATCCGGCAATTTTTCTTTATTTATGTACCATCCTGAATTCTTAGTTATAGCAGTGGGATGTTTCTGTGCATCTTCATTTATGATATTAACTATTATACTTCTGTGTTCAGAAAGCACATAAGAATCTAAGACTTCAATTTTGACTCTCTCTGTAAGATCGGCACTTGAGATAACTAGATCTGGAATCGATTGATATCCTCTTGAGTTGATAAAGGTGGGGATAAATTTTTCATGGTTGTTATGAATTACTAACTCATTTTCATAAATCCAATCTTCTATCAATCTGCCTCTTGGATTATATTTTAAATCACCCCAGGCGGGTGATCTGCCATTAAAATCTCCTAATATTAAAAAAGATCCCTTTATTCTTTTTATTCTGGTTTCTAAAATGAAAAGTGCTTTCTTAAGTTCTACGTTATTATTATTAGGTGAAAGATAAATGCCTATAATTGTGATTTCTCGCCATTCAAAAATGATGTAGAAAGGGCCGGCTTCCCAATTTTTGATTGAACCTATAAGACTTCTATTTGTACTAGCAGTTACCCATTGATCTATACTTGAGTAATAATTATCATAATTTGCCTTATTTGCATTTGGTTCTGTGATGATGCAACCTCCTAGTTTGCGTTTATTTACAATATCTTTAAGTAATTCTTGTGATAAAGGATTCGTATTTACATTGCCAAGTAGAAGAGAAAGTCCGAAATCATTTATATTATTGTTATGCTTGAATATTTTTTCTGAATCAGCATTTTCAGATTGAAAGCGTGTTAAGTTCAAAGTGTTATTTGGGGGAGCGTGGGAGACCAGTATTTCCTTTATATCTACTTTTTTATTTATTAATTTATCTCTCGCTGTTAGGAACGTGTCGTCTTCGTCACTTTGATCCGAGTCGTGTTTACTGTTATAATGAGTTCTAATATTATCAGCGTCACCTATATTATTGCTGATATTTGACCAAATGTGAGGTGTCAATAAAGGTCTTATCAATCTTCCACCTGGCAATACTAATGGCGGTAGAAAGGCGTCTTTGCATTTTTTGCATTTTTTCACCTTAAGATTATGCATGCACCAGATACTATTTAAATCTTCATAAATTCTACTATCGAAACAAATCATACATTTAGAAATGGGTCTCGTGTGTTGACAAATAAGTTCATCATTCTGTTTTCTGTTAGTAGCGTCTGTGTTTAAGATTTCGAAACGATTCGATGAGAAAATGGAGTCTTCTCTTCTACAATTGTTGTTGTTTCCTAGCATGAATATGATGTGTCATCAGTCTCCATGCCTGTGTTGATACGTTGATACTGGAAACTGCCCTCCTTTGAAGTGCTTAATTCTTCCTCGGGTTTTTCAAACATGCCTGCCAGCCTCCTTGCCCTCTCCATTGCCTTCCTGTATATAATGCATTTTCCTTCGTCGAACATGTGATGATTTGTTTCCTTCTTTCCTTCTCGCTCACAGTTTATGCATTTCTTCATTTTCCTGTCCTTACAGTCCTTGTTTTTATGTTCTGTACTGCCGCACGACCAACACATTTCCTTCTCTTCGCATGATTTGGTGCTGTGATACACCGATCCGCATTTCCCACAGGGGGTAACCACCGCTGTAGGGAAGATGGGGCAGTTACTGAATCCTATAAAAATCTTTGATTTAGTAGCCAGAAATCTTCCCAGTCCGTTTTTTGCCCTGATCAGGATCCATCTCGTTACATCTTCTCTTTCATTTCGGGTCCAAGTTCGTTTTCTGTCTGCAAAAACAGTAATAGACTCTCTAACTCTTTCTTCGGTCCATCCCGCAATACCTTTCATGTTCTTGATGTATATATGATAGGGAATACGTTCGGTTGATATGTCCTCATCTACATAATTTATCCGGAAAACAGTTCCTGTTGGTCTGACAGGCTGTATTTTCATTTCCTCTTGCTTTAGTTCCTCTTCCACTTTCCTTATCTCTTCAGTCGGGCCATTTAGAATAACTGCTTGCGAAAACGTTTTTGCAGTTATAGTCGATTCTGGATATTTTTCTAGCACACTGTTGACTTTTTTCTTTGTTTCTTCTCCGGTTTTTCCCTCCAAGGTTGCCTTTACTTTAGTCATGTTGTCATTCCTGTTGATTATATTTTCTTTAAACTGTTTTTCACCCTTGTTCCTTGTTTCCTTCATCTCAAGTTTGCTCTTTGTTTCTTTAAGCACTTTTTCTACCGTTTTTTCCGTTATCATATTTTTGCCGATTTTATCCAGTTTTTCCTGAGTTTTCTTATTCTCTTCTTTCTGCGATTTTCCGTTTTTGTCGAGGTTGTCCTTAAGCTTTTTTAATTCTTCTTTAATCTCCTTAGTTGTTTTGGTCAATTTTTCGTTCTCTGTTTTCATTTTCTTTAGCTCCTCTTTACTATCTCGGAGCTCCTTCTCTAATTTTCCTATTTCGGTTAGATTTTTTGGGTTTTCCTTCAATTCTTTCAATTGTTGGAGGAAGGTTTCCATAGTTTTCGCATTCTCCTCTCGAAGTTTCTGGTGGTTCTTTTCATTATCTTCCTTTATTTTCTTCATTGTGGTCATTTGCTCTTTGATTTGAGTCGAAAGGGCATTCAACAGGTCCTTTAGTTCCATGTTTTTCTGAGTTTCCGTGGTAGTTCCTTCAGTTTCTTTTTCGCCTCTTTTCTTGAGGCCACTGTTCCTTGTTGGCAGTGAGTTACACCTGCTCCTGTAAGCTTGCTTCACAGTTGGTGAGCTTCCTCTAGAAACTGATTGTTTTCCAATTCCCGCTCCTTTAGACGTCGCTGTTCTCACTCTCTTCAGACCTTGAGATTTCCTCAGAAAAACCAAGTCATCGTCATCCATATCCTCCATTGATGTGTCGAGGGCTTCTTTTCTTCTTCTCTTGAGTTCATTGATGATCTCCACTTCCATTTCCGTTTCTTCTGTGCCTAAGATTTTGCTAATTTGTTCCTCATGTCCTTTGGTTTCCGTTTTCTTCCTTATCCTATCCAGTTCCGCTTTTGCAAGTTTGATTTGCTCCTTTTTGTATGCCAGTGTGTTCATTAAATTCTTCCGTGTGTCATTTCCTTTGCTGTAGGTTTTCCTTCCGATTTTGATCTCCTTATTTCCGCTGTCACTATCCTAATCGTAAATCATGTTCCTAATAATGTCCAGGGTGTCCAAGTGTTCCTTAAGGGTTGCTTCTACTTTTTCTTCTTCGGCTTTCCATTTCTCTTCATCACTTTCTGTAGCCTATTTTCTCCTGTTTAATTCCTTCTCGATTTCTATCCGTGCTGTTTCCACAACTTTCATTTCATGCAGGAATTGTTCGTATTCATCTTTCTTCTTGGCGGTGGCGGGAGGGGGGGATTTGTTGACATGCTCATTCCATTCTTTCATCTTCATCTCCATGCCGGCCGTCAAGCTTCTTTCCTAATCTCTCTTTTTCCTCGTTCAGCTCCTGCGAGGAGAGGTTTAAGAGAGATTTGGCGTTATCGTCCTCTTTCTTACTCATCTTTCCTTCTGATTTGATAATTTTGAGCTAATCAGTTTCGATGTTGCCGGATTTGCTGTTTAATGCGCATGCGCGAACCGGAAAAAATCGACGAGTGAGTGGGCAGAGTTGGCAATGTTGAGTGATAGCACAACACTAAACCCACTACACTGTCACTGAAAAACTACTGTTTTCGAGTCCCTGGGGACTTATAACAGGTTCAAAAGTTCACAGTAGTAAACTACATTCCGAACTGAAACGATTGATACTAAAATCAGGTCTCGCAACAACGTATAAACTTGGTTTAGGTTAGAAAAACGCGGAGCCGATCACAACACGTCTTTTCCGCCCAAGAACATACCTCTTTACCTCGATTTTCGATGGTGTCATGTTCAAAAATCAATCTGGCACCCCCCATTCAATATGGCACCCAAAAATGCGCCAGGGGGTAAACAAATTTTAAATTTTCTCAAATAGCCAATCAAGGTGTCGTTTTATATGTGATGTTATAGTCTGTCCCAGATAGGAAGAGCGCTAGAAAATCAAAATAATTAGCTTTGATATAATTGATAGATTGATATATAAATGATAGAATAATTTGGCTGGTTGGAGGTACCTCAACCCTCGTCACCTGTCATTTAGTCGCCTCTCGCATGCGTCGTACAGAGGGCCGCAAGCCACCTTGAGGCAACGCATACTCCCTTTGCATTTCTAGACCGGAATAGGCGATTTAAATCCCTGAATATTGCCATTAATCGTCGCTCCTCTAACCAAAGGTCTCATCTCCATTTTTACCTGAGCTCCAAAAAGCATGAAGCCACATGGACAACAGGCCTCACTTGAAAATTGAGATATGCCTTTACGTCATAGGAGCGACGAAATGTGGAGTAATAGCGACTTTTTCGTACGCTTAAACTGCTTTAATATATTCTTTTAATTATTTGTTTGTTTGTGATTAGCATCCACCAATAAGAAGCCAGATAGCGTTCACTGGAACTAACGCGATGCTCGAGGCCTCAGCACGGTGCTTTTCCCTAGGGCCCAGGAGCGGATGCCCGGCGCAAGACGCTGACGCGCCGCGGAGCTCATAACCAACCGTTTGTGCGGTGCGGGGTTGACTCGGTCATTAGTTGGCTATCAATGGAACGATCGATACCTTGCTTCTACATGGTGCAAATTATTCTGATTAGCCAGCGCTCTTCCCATCTGGGACAGACTATAGACGCAAAATCCGAATGAGACATCCAAAAAATCCTCTGACCTAAGTTGGGGGTTCTAATTCCAAGATGGTGGCCAAAATGAGCCCCCCCTCCCCCAGTGGGAAAATGGCCTTAGATGGCTTTATATTCTGTATGACAGATCCGCTAACAGGTGTTCTGGGTCGAGAATAACGAATATGAGGTCAGAAATTGTTCTGGACCCATGGGCGGGGCTTAGGGTTCCCCCCTAAATGGCCGCCGGGGGTTGAAAACTTTTGAATTTCCTTTATACCCCGACGGGGGTGTTCTTTCACAGGTAATTAATGGCACTGGATGAGGGGGGGCTCATATTGGCCGCCATCTTGGAATTGGGGTCCCCCACTTAGGTTGGAGGATTTTTTAGATGTGTAATTCGGATTCTGCGCCTAAAATTACATAGAAAACGTCACCTTGATCGGCTTTTTAAAAATTTTAAAATTTGTGCACCCCCTGGCGCTCTTTTTGGGTGCCATATTGAATGGGGGCGCCAGATTGATTTTTGAACTTGACACCATCGAAAATCTGATTCTACGTATCAAGACGAAGAGATTGATGTAGAGAGCACACTTTTTCACAATACTGCAGACAAATGCTCATTTGTAACCGTACTAGAAGTCCGAAAACGCTCTCTAGCTGTTGACTTTCGCCCCACACTGGTGAGAGAAATCAACAACTAATACGATGTTTTGCCATGAAAACTTAAAACTGCGCATTTTCTGTTGATTACGCTTACATAAGGCACCTGAAATAATTCACGACTGTTTTAAAAAATCTGTTTGCGTCAGTTCTAAAGTCTGTCAAATGGAGCTGAAATTCTAGAGGTGCTTTTTTTCTTCTTGGTTTGGCACTGATGGGAAACTGGGGAGCTCAAATTTTCTGCCTTTTTCTCTGCCTTTTTTGCATACAAATGAGCTGCACTTCAGGCAGCAACTACCTTTACTTTTTCCATACTAATTTAGTCTTTTCTTTCCAGCAATGTCAAGGAGGTGATGGAATTTGCAGAACTATCATCGATGGTTACTATTTTGAAGTTATTTTCTGTACGTTTGTGGGTGTTGTTTGGTATTTCCTGATGCGATCAAGGATACTATTACTTCAAGCTGCACAAACTTCAGACTGGTGTGTTAGCTTAAGAAAAAGACGCAAGAGCTAGCAGCTGCTGGTTCAAGACTTCTTCAGATAAGTTTTATAACTCTGATTTTCTCTCTTTTCTTTTTGGATGCCAAGTTGTATTTTTTTCCAGTTATGTTTTAAGCAAGAAAGTCTAATTTAAACAAAAAAATTCCTGTGTGGAATGAATATGTCACTCTTTGAGCTTTCCTAACATTTAATGTCTCTTGTGTCGTCTTTCGATTAGCTCTGTAATTTCCTTTTCTAAAAATTAGTCAACAAACAAAGCCAAATTAAAGAGTTTTAGGAAACCTCAAATAATTTCCAATCCATTCGTAGTTGAGTGATATCATTTGATGGATTAAGAAGGGCAAAATGTTGAAATTGCTGCTCTGTTTAGTGATCGATGTTGCTAATTTTTCATCTCAATAGCTTGTCACAAGGCTCCCTTCAGATGATGTGAGTGGAAGAAATAATTTGAACTCAGCATAATTGCAGCCATTTATTGCTCTCTCTCAACTACCTCGGTATTAAGGCTATCTTAACTAATCATTTTGTAAAAAGAGAAGCCAAAAAGATGAAGGAAAAGTAACTACCTACGTACACTGCATCAGGCTATAGTAGGCTGTATGTTATTAGCCATCTAGTTTTCGTAGCAGCCTTAAAAATTCTGTGAAGTTCAAATGCTCACTATCAACTGCAGGAACACCCCCCCCCCTCCATCCCAAATAGTATCAAAAGATTTTGAGAAGGGAAAAATACTACAGTGTAACTGTTTCCCACATGGTTAAATGTCTTATCATGATCCTCATTTCAAATAAGATATGCTCAGTGAGAGGAACAAGTGCAGTTACTGTCAAGAT
This sequence comes from Bemisia tabaci, assembly GCF_918797505.1. Lineage (NCBI taxonomy): Eukaryota > Metazoa > Arthropoda > Insecta > Hemiptera > Aleyrodidae > Bemisia > Bemisia tabaci. Next base: position 89,570,643 of record NC_092793.1, on the reverse strand, counting down.
GCCATGTTGTTTATACTCATTATGCCGCTTTGACATCCACCCTGGCTGCTGGGCTTACATCTAATGTTGCCAAGTTCTTACCCTTTCAAGATATTTTTTTACACTGCGTTATCTGTTTAAGATAAGAAACTGGAAGTTTTATCATTTGTGAGGTCTTTTGTCCCTTTCCCCGTTTCCAAGCTGTTTTCGTCCATTATTGATTAGGCATTGCAACACGAGTGCAATGTCATCATGTAGTTTTGAAGTAAACGTTCCACTAAGTATTTAGCATTTTCTCTACTTTTGATTTTTCTTGTATTCTAAGTTTTGCTGCGTAGCAGTTGTTTGCATTTATTTTGGATTGGTGCTGTGTCTGATTTAAGCTCCTCCATGAAAGTCGGTTATTAGTTCTTCATCATATCAGGCTCCAAACCATGAGCACTCAGGTTGTAGGCAGAGTATGAACTGAAACATTTATTGCGTCTCTTTTATTTATGTTAAACTTTAATTTGTGAAAGGTCATGGACAAAACATTGCTATCTAGGAAAATCGCTAATATAGGTCGCAAATCGCTAATATAGGTCGCAAATCGCTATATAGGATCATCTATATCCCCGATCCCGATCCCCGATTATCCCCGATCTTGTCGTAATTCTATCCCCATAATATTATGTTTGACAGAATCAAAATTGTATCTCAATGTATCACGATTTTTTGTTCGAAAATATCGTGATAGATCACCGTCGATATTCTCGCGATTATATAGCAAATTGATAAAATTGCAATTTATCTAAATCTTTTATCCTATAACATTGCAATAAATTGACGTCGATAAAATTGCGATAAATTCGCCGATCAAATCGCAACTTATCGCGATCACTGCTACTTGTGTATGTCAGGAGGCAGAGGCGGATCTAGCAATTTGGCAAAACCGGATTGCCTCCATTTAAACCTATGCTAAATAATCGGGTTTTATCGGAGCACCTGGCCCCTCTAAGAATCGATGCATTTCTATAAGTTTAAATGGAGAAAAGACGATGTTGCCAATTTGCTTGATCCGCCGATGTCAGGAGGGTGACAATTTTCTCTCCCAATAAAACTTTAAGATGAAGCAGAGGCGGATCCAGCAATTTGGCAACACCCCCCCCCCCCCAAGAATTACATTATCCATAGCGTCCCTTCCAGAAAACGCAGAAAATTGATAAAAATCAAGCATTATTTTCAGCCAGATTTTCAGTTTCAGTATAAATACGTCATTCCGCGGTCACATGACAAGAAGTACAAGATATGGAAAAAACACGTAGGCATGCAATGAGTCTCGATCCACTCACTCAAAAGGTGAAATGCTCTAAAAATATTCTATTGCTGGAAAATGCTGGCTCATCATTTTAATGTCATCTCTCTCACTCCTTTCCTCATTTATGAATTTATAGCACTCTTGCTAAATACTTTTCAGCCAGAGGATCAATCCAGTGGCTTCCCACTGCGATCGCATGGTTGTCACATTTGGTATCTTGTTTATTATTCTTATTTTCTCTTCAGTTTTACTGAATGTAACAGCCTACATCAGCCTTGGCTTGACCCTTCCTCTCTCCCTGTCACCCACCGCTAGACCCACCCATCGCGAGACCCACCCATTGCTGGACTCCCCTCCCTCTCCTCTACTTGGGCGACGTAATGTATGGACGGTCTTCAAGACAAGATTTAAGGGCATTGAGTTATGTGATTGCTCAGTTCTATCAATCATCCTCATTATCATGCCGGTATAGGATTTATTTATCAAGAAGCTAAATACATCTCTTGGGTTGCCGATACTATGTCGTCAAATTATAGTGAAATCCATCTTTTATCGCCACGGCAAACAGGAAGATTGAAAAAAAAGTTTCCTTTTTAAGGAGATCTCTATTAGGCAGTTCTACAGGTGTTTTGTTCGTTGATCTTCATTGCAAATGTTTGGAAGGAATCAACTGCAAGTACACGGTTTTTAATATTCATGGCAAAACATCGTAAGACCTGTTGAATTTTCTCTCAAATGTGAGGTGAGGATCAACAACAAAAAAAGCGTCTCCGAGTTCCCTTTACCTAGGCAATTTACCTTGCTAAAGGTACTTCGCTAGCATGATCTAACCTCATTTAGTCCTGTAGTCTTGACCGCCTGATCTCTGACTAGTACTATCAATTTAGCTAAACTGACCAAACAGCCCTCTTTGACAAAGCCTAATCCCTCATTGTTATTATTTTCTTATTAATGTTTTAAACAATCTCCTCAGAATGTTGTATTTTTTAAAGTAATTTTTTGGATTTTAATGCATTCCTAAGCTGTGAATGTTCACGAATGAAAATTTACAAAACTCTTTTTTTAAAAATCATTTTGGTATTTATTTTATACACAATTTATGCGCAATATTGTTTTTTATTCACCTATGTTCTTTTTTTTTCGTTCATTGTTTTTATTTCTGGGAATTATGTTGAATTTTTGAATAAAGAAAGTATTCATAAGTTATTTTGAATCTTCACTCTAGTACTTGTCTTGATCATCTCTCTACAAAGGGAAAGAAAAAAGAAAAAGAAAACAAAATCACCAATGATAATCACCCCCTTTTCAGTAAAGTAATTGAAGATGTTCTCTTTTATTTGTCCTTTTTTTATTTGGCAATATGGCCAAGAAATACTTGTTTTGATAGGCTCGTACATTCCTACTAATATTGATTGTTTTTAATTGATTAGTCAATTTAATCATTTGTGCAACCAAAATTTATTACTACAAGTTTCATGTGATGGCAAGTGTAGTTTGCCAATTTTGGGTAGGGTTTGAAGTTATTTTTCTGATTTAATGTGCAACAAGTGATGTAAGCGCACCTCACACGTCAAAAATGGGAGCCGAAATTGAGGTTACGTGGTCCTTGCCCAATGGCAAATCCCAAACTATTTTTTACCGCACATAAAACTATACCGCTTAACTTTCTTTCCCGCTAGAGTGAATGTACCGCCTCACTTTTTTTACCGCAAGTATGACATAACTTTTTTTACAGCTTGAATGAATGTACTGTGTGGAATTTTCTTATCGCAAATATAAGGTGGGTTGGCAGATTGTGGAGACCAAATTTTTACAGATTGAAAAGATTTTATTTGAGGTACATGGTACAACAGTGAGAAGGGCTATAAGTTAAGGGAAAATAGCAAGTAAAATTGAGTAATGCTCATGAATAAGAACGTAAGGAGGCCGTGTCGTACCGTAGTTTCTCTGGAGAACGGCTTTTCTGATTCCTTGTATCCTAAGGTGCACTTGCTCACGTCAAAATTCTGAATTTGACAGAAATTTGAAACATTTCACCTCCGAAATTCATTATTCTCTAGAAAAATCACGTATACGGATATACGTCTTACACGATGGAGAACGCAGGCATCTGTTTTATAAAAAATTGAATGGTTTGGATGGACATACGTAACACGGAACTACTTCATCCCAGGTACTGTAGCCAACTTTTGGGAGGACCTCCTTCTACGATTTTCCAGAGAAAGCAGTTTTTGGTGTGACGACTAATTAACAATGCTAGCCGTTCGCCGTTCGCCGTTCGCGTCCGTCACGGCTGACTAAGGGGCAGCGCCCCCCGGACCCCTGGTCACTCGCCACGCGAGTGACATTCGGCTCGCCATTTTTCTAATTAGTTGGACTCCTAATCACTATGATTTATACATTTTGGAGACTCTCAAGACAAAAATGATTTTGTCACAGAACCTTGTTACTGAAGCGTGCCATCATTTGCACATTAATAATTATGTGGAGATGAGGCAATGATTGGGATCAATCATTTTTTCAAAAACGCATTTGACTGGGACCTCAGACCCATGGGGTGGAGAAAAGTGACAACCTTGGATCTCCTTCCGCGAAAGTATCAAAAGTTCATCTTTACTTCCTTTTAAAAAGATTATTGGTTGCGTGGGGGTCTAAAAACTGCTCATCGATAGTATAGTTCGAGTTCCGAATCGCTATGAGCTCACTTGTGTTTTCTTTAAAAGTTTCATCGCATGTATATGTCTTAGATGTTTTTGTTTTATTCTCTCTGATTGCATAAGTAATTGTATACTCATTTCATTTCCTTTTCCTTTCATTTTTTCCTTTTGTGTAGCATCTGTGTCCATTTACAATGACTATTACTCTATATAAAGCTGCCGTACCGGCTCACTCTGCGCCCCCCCCCCCCCCCCAGGAGAAAAATTGCCCGAAGCTATTTTCTTTAAACTTGGTAAACGTTTAGCAACCGTCGTGAGGAGTTGATCAAAATTATTCCGATTCCAATACGTTGCCCAGGACGCCCGTAAGAGGGAAAAGTTGTGTATAGTAATGCATTGGGGATACGCGGTTGTTCATGTTCACGCGCACCGCACCGAACAGGTTCAATCCTGTCGCGTGACGTCACAGCATCATAGATGAAATTTCCGGTTTTAGGGGGTATTTTTGACGGATTTTGGTGTAAATTAGTGGGAGAGTGTATTTTTTGACGGGAAACTCGAATTTTTGGTTAGATATGTAATATTTCAAAATCCAAGATGGCGCGGCCAAGGCCTAAAATGCTAAGTCGGCTCCAGTTCGACGGATTTTCGCGAAAGTCGGTATCTGAGGGCACTTTTTGACGGGAAACTCGAATTTTCGGTCAGATTTTCAAAATTTCAAGATCCAAGATAGCGGCCGTGGCCTAAAATGCTTAGTCGACTCCTGTTTGATCGATTTTCGTGAAACTCTGCATGAACAGGTATGTTTCAACGGGAAACTCAAACTCTTGGTCCGATTTCATAATTTTTAAAATCCACGATGGCAACCGTGGCCTCATATGATGTTTTGGCTTTACTTCGATCGATTTTCGTGAAATTCGGTATCAAGAGGTATTTTTCAACGGGAAACTCGAAGTTTTGGTCTGATTTTCAACATTTCGAAATCGAAGGTGGCGGCCGCGCTCTATAATGCGGTCTCGGCTCCTGGAACATTGATCTCTGTGAAAATTGGTGAAAAAGAAGATGAAGACGAAGATTTTGGCTTCTCATCAATGTTAAAAATTATGTGGGGCAATGGTCGCTCGCGGAGCGAGTCGCAATTCAATCGCGAAGGGAAGAAATGGGGCCCAGGGGCACTCCCCGGCTAGGCGTGTCAGCTCTCAAAGCGAGCTAATCACGGCTAGTCTATATTATACCGCTACAAGCAAAATCTTGGAAGCACTATTTCTAATGAACTACCGGACCGATAAGGATGATCCTTACATGTATGTTATCTGTAGTAGCTGTAGACGTGCAAAAAATTATGAAACCCCAAATTTTCAATATTGTAGAGCTTTCAAAGCTCATGTCACTTATGTCAAATGTTATTAGCGTGAGAGATACGACGTTTCCGCTAGAAACGTCGAGGTGTGGGATTCTACCTGAGTGACTCGAATAAACAATAGAACAATAGGACACTCGTGTAGGGCTCCTCATTCCGATAGTTGAGGAACGGCGGCGCATCGCTCAGGGTTCAAGGTCTAAGGTATAAGGTTTTCACTCTATTTTTCCTGATTCTTTCGGCTTCGATTGTGGCATTGGTCAATACTTGATTGCCGAATTTCTATTAATATTATTTTATTAATATTAATTAATAAATAATTAAATTAATAACGTAAAAGTATGACGAGAAGTATACGACGTCGCAAATTGAGGTACATGTTTCCCTAGTTTAACCGTCAATACACTGCCTCTATTAGGTAATACCAAATTATGTACATCCACCTATTCCTCATAATTTACAAATCTGAGTGTTACGTACACACATACATACATAAATGAAATGAGAGGAACACGTGGTGCAGGCTGTAAATAATAGTAATTTGGACTGGACGTTTCGGGGTTCACATTCCCTTTTTCAACCGCCAAAAAAACAAAAAAACACAAGTTATTTACACATAAATGAGCCGCCGCTTAACAGCAAGGTAAGACTGAAAACAGGTAAACAAAGTTCAGCCAAACCGGCATTTCCAAAGATTACACCACCTATCAATCAGCGCTCTTTGGTAAAAAGCTCTGATGATAGGCAAAGCTAAGCTTATCGACGTCAGCGCGGGCATTACAAACTTGATCCCTCATCTTGAGGATGTGGACCATTCGTAAGAGACACCGCGAAAAATCGTGCCTCTTAGTGGCCAAAATCCTAGCCCCTTCGAAGTCAAACCGATGATTTAAATATTCTTCGTGCCGATGTAATGCAGTCTTTTCATTTTTATTGTATTCGTCTCAGTGATGCAAAGTATCACAATGAGGTGATGGAAACGGGAAAACGTTTGTTAATCGAAAATTGCTACCCTCCATCTCTTATTGACCAAGAGTTTCACAAGGTTTTAACATCGAGTAAAAGGAAACAAACTGTGCCTCCCAAACAACGAAATCTGGATTTTGGGAAGTTAATTTCTTTGCCATATGTACCATTTTTATCTGAAGTATTTGCTGGGATTTTAAAATCTTATGGTTTCTCTGTGGTTCATAAGCTGTATAATAATTTAAATTTTCTTTTGTCTAAATTAAAATCTAAGCTTAAGGATGAACAGGTACCGGGAGTAGTCTACCATATCAAGTGCCAGGACTGCGAAATTGGGTACATTGGTCAGACGAAGTGGGTACTTAAAAAGCGGCCGAATTCTCATCGATACAATAAAAATGGAAAGACTGCATTACATCGGCACGAAGAAAATTTAAATCATCGGTTTGACTTCGAAGGGGCTAGGATTTTGGCCACTGAGAAGCACGATTTTTCGCGGTGTCTCTTAGAAATGGTCCACATCCTCAAGATGAGGGACCAAGTTTGTAATGCCCGCGCTGACGTCGATAAGCTTAGCTTTGCCTATCATCAGAGCTTTTTACCAAAGAGTGCTGATTGATAGGTGGTATAATCTTTGTAAGTCCTTTTCTTCAATTGGAATTATGCGGTGTTGCTTGCTGAACTAGTGTATCGTATTTTAAGTATATTAGATGTAAATATAAATTATGTATTGATGTGGTCTGACAGCAACATTTGCGCTAAGTTGGATTAAAAATGTTAACACAAATACAGACGGATTTATATCCTGTAGAGTTGAACTGATGAGAAAATACCTATGTACTGACAACTGGGGTTACATACCCTCAGCTGAGAACCCTGCTGATCTTCTTACTAGAGGATTCAATGCTAAAAAACTGGGAGAATCCCCTTTATGGTGGTTTGGTCCTCCATGCATTAGAAGTGCTGAAGCTGTTTCCAATGCTGCACCTAGGATATTCGTAGAGCCACAAAACGTTGATATTGTTTGTTTGAGTGCGGTTAATTGTGAGCCAATGTTTTTATTTTTGAGATATTCAAGTTTTAATAAGTTACTACGTGTAACCTCGTACTGTCTTAGATTTATTGAAAATTTGAAGCAGAACTTACAAAGGAGTAATAAAAGAACTGGGCACTTAACTTGTGAGGAGTTAAATAATGCTAAATTAAGATCGTGTAACCTAACAAAATAGCTGTTAATTTATTGTATATTGTTGTATTTATATGCTTTGCTACAAAAGCTGTTCATTTGGAGATAACATTTAATCTAACTACGAGGGTCATCCAAAAAGTAAGTTTCCCTACCTTGTATCTTCCGAACGAAAAGAGATAAATCAAATCGGTAAAAAGTCACATATTAAGCATACTTTAAGCTTCAAAACAAGCTCAAGTTTTTGAAAATCGGTCAAGGGGTTCGCGAGTAAACTTATTTTTACTGAGACAACCTCCTGTCGCCGCGTGCCCACCTCCGGGGTCAGGATGCGCGGAGAGTCGATTATAGAAGACTCGGGTTATCGCCTCTATGTATCACATCAACAAGGAATTTTAATGTTTTCATTGAGTAGACCTTACCTTACGTTTTGACATAGTCTCCACATCTTTTTTGATATTTCTGGTATCATCATAGCAGCTTCTTGATGCCTTCCGCGTAGAAGCTTTCGCCTTGACTCTGAAATCAGTCATTGACAGCGATCTGTACCTCTGAATCGGTTGAAAATCGCTTCCATCGTGGAAGTTTTTCCGCTCAGGAACAAATAAAAGTCACATGAAGCTAAAGTACGAGAGTTTGAAGGGTTGGGGGAAAATTTCCCTACGCAAAGCAACTGATTTGGGAGTGCAGATCGCTGTCAATGACTAGTTTCGGAGCCAAGACGAGATCTTCCACGCGGAGGGCGTCAAGAAGCTGCTGTGATGATACCAAAAATGTCAATTAGATGTGGAGACTACGTCAAAAAGTAAGGTAACTACTACTAACTAATATTAAGGTAGTTACTCAATGAAAACTTTAACATTTCTTGTTGACGTGATGTATAGAGGCGATAACTCGAGTCTTCTATAATCGACTCTCCGCGCATCCTGACCCCGGAGGTGGGCACGCGGCGACAGGAGGTTGTCTCAGTAAAATTAAGTTTACTCGCGAACCCCTTGGCTGATTTTTAAAAACTTGAGCTTGTTTTAAAGCTTAGAGTATGCATAATATGTGACTTTTTACCGATTTGATTTATCTCTTTTCGTTCGGAAGATACAAAGTAGGGAAACTTACTTTTTGGATGACCCTCGTACATACTCATTCCTATTAGCACTTCAAAGATATGTATCTAGACGCGGAATTCCTCTAACAATATATTCGGATCAAGCAAAAACGTTTATTGGTGCTAGAAATAATCTTAGGCAACCCCTGTTGTTTGAAAATAACCTTCCAGCTGAAATTTTAAATTACTTGCAAGAGAAACAGGTTGAATGGAAGTTCATCCCTAGTTACTCTCCTAATTTTGGTGGTTTATGAGAGAGTTGTGTCAAAAGTTTTAAACATCATTTTTCCAAAACTGTAACAACAAACGTACTTCATTTCGAAGAATTCTCAACAATCCTTAACAAAATTGAAGCAATCCTGAATTCTAGACCTCTTTGGCCAATGTCAAACGATCCTTATGACCTCTCTCCACTAACTCCTGGACACTTCTTGATTGGTTCTGCAATGACCAATATATTAAATACTAAAGCAGAATATCCAACTTCGCCGGTCACAAATTGGAAGTTAATTAAAAAATTATATGAAAAATTTTGGAAACGTTGGTCAATGGAATATTTGCATCAGCAGCAACAAAGATGTAAATGGGTAAAACAAACCAATATTAGGGTCAATACATTAGTGATATTAAAAGATAAGTTCTTGCCTCCTCTGCTTTGGAGAATGGGCAGAATTATAAAGCTTCACCCAGGTAATGACAACATACCTAGAGTAGCATCAATCAAGACCAGCTCTGGCACTTTGATACGTAGCATCTCTGAAATTTGCCCTGTCCTTGACCCGGCATAGCCCGCCCGGGGGTGGCACCCTGTACGATTTTGACTGTATCATGTATATATCTCTTGTATGTATCTATGGTTACGCACCACCACTTGTCCTTCTGATCCTCTCTCACGTTCATACACGCTTATCTGTTCCCGATAGATTTGTCCTTATTTCCTTTACTTTCCCCCTTTTCCCTACACGGCCCAACCTGGATTTCGCTAAATGTTTCATAATTTCAAAGTACTAGTCCTAGGTAGACTTTATGCCAAATATTTTACCGAACTGAGTCCGTGCGAAGGTGCAGCAGCGCCTCCAACCCTTAATCCCGGCATTGAAAAATAATTATTTTTGTTGACTTTTTCATCAGTTTTATTCTTTTAGCAAGAGTTATTTGCACGTAGAATTCAATTTAAACTATAAACCGAGTACCTACGTGTTTGGAAAGAACGCAAAAAAAGGAAGAAAAAACATTCAGTGAAAATTTTCTCCACGTTGCCGAATTTTCGAGGAAAATCTTTCCCAAGAGCCCAAAATGGCAAAAATTTGATAAATCACGCCTAAGGTTCAAGAAAGTGGGGTAGGACTTTTATATTGACGTATGTAACAGCTCTCACCCATATTTACAACATATCTAAAAAGTGTAGTTGTACCTGGATTTTCACGATGTGAAAATTGACTGGGATGTAGTGTTTAGCGGCCTTTTTTTACTTGAGAGTAGCTCTTTTGAATATTTTTTGACCTTAGACACCTTCCGTGGGAGTGCACCACGGGTATTTCTCTGCGTGCATTTCATTTCTGGCCATACAAAGAGCTTTCAGTGAATTTTAAAAAGCCTAACGGTCCATCGTTGCCAATTTCAAGGGTTATTTCAAGTTTACTTGTGAAACTTAATTTAATCTAAAATCAGTGTACTTTTTCGGAAAGAACGTAAAAAATACGTGCATAATGTGCTCCGTAACTTTTCCCTTTGTTGCAAAATTTTTGAGATGTCGAAAATGTCACCAAACTAAAAATTGAAGAAAAAAAGAGATTTAGCGCTAAACGTTTGGCTTGGAGGTTTGAACTTGACTGATCGTGTAACTAGAAGGGATGAAAAAGATTTTTGGCACTCAGTTGAAGCACTAGCGACCCTGGGGTTGCAGCAGTGCTAACGTAAAATTACTAAATCTCCAGAAATTTCTGAAAGTAAATTTTTCCTTTTAAATAGATAAGTGTTACATATTACATAGTACACTAGTACAGTGCACAGAGGGCAGCACTTTTGCCTCCCACTTTGTGAAGGAGGTGGACTTCTAGTCAACCACTGAATATAGGTATGCGAGTCTACGCTCTAGCATCATCGCTGGCTGATATCTTTCTTTTTCCCCATTTCCACTTTTTCTAGTTTTGCAACAATAAGATATTTTGTAGTGTGGAAATAAAAATTACAAACATCAGTAAATAGCCTATAATTAGCAACTCAAAATCGCATTTCAAACCTAATGGAGATATTCAGGACTTGAAAATTTTCAAACAGGCAATAGATACAGAATTTTAAAACTTCCATTTTCCCCCAATCATTCTACTTTCTGAGAATATCAATCCTGCCATACTTAGGTATAGCTGCAGTCTCATTTGAATTCTTATCACTGCCAGTCAGATAAACTAAATGGAAAGGTACTCAATGTTGAGATAAGGTCATAAGAGCATCATTCACCCTCATGTTGATAACAGCAGAGAAACTTGTTCAGAGATGAAACGGCTAGCACTCTGGGTTGCATAGTTCAAGTTCCATAAGACTACCTACCTCAATTATTTCTGTAACACACTCTTAACTTGAAACTGGATCCGTACCTACCCATGTCTTAGTCTTGCCATTTTCAATACACCATGTGACTAACATCAAAGAAATATATAGTAGCTCGTATTTTTTCGTTGATTGAAATGTAAAAAAAAAATTAGATTTTCTTGCTGCTGTGCAATCAACTACGAAAAAATTACAGACAATCTCAGCCAATGCGTATTTTTGTGACAGGGACGGACACTGATGTTGGTAAGACAACTATCTGTAGCTGGCTTTGCCTTCATTCTGGTTACGCATACTTCAAGCCTATTCAAACTGGAAGTGTGCAAGGAACGGACAGCAACCAAGTGAGTAATTTGACAAACACGCTAATATACAAGGAAGCTTTCATGTTCAAAGAACCGTTATCACCTCATGTAGCTGCAAATCTAGAGAACAGTGATATAGACATTGGTCAAATTGACTTGCCAAAAGAAGAAAACATAATTATAGAGGGTGCTGGAGGTATCTTGGTACCAATTAACAAAAGTACATTAATGGTGGATTTAATCAAATTACTTGGAGTTGCAACAATATTGGTTGCAAGAAGTACACTTGGTACTATCAATCACACTCTACTGAGTTTAGAGGCCCTTAGAAGAAGGGATATCCCTATCTTGGGAGTAATTCTTAATGGGCCAGAAAACAAAGAGAATCTTCAGGCGATAGAATTTTACGGAGGAGTGAAAGTGCTGGCAACAGTGCCTCAGTTAAAGCAAGTTGATAAAGAAGCATTGTTGAAAGTGCCTTTGTCAATTCACCTGCGAGAAATGCTTGCAATGAATGAAGATGAATCTAGCAGAGCGAGATAGAAATATCCTGTGGCACCCATTTACTCAAGGAAAAACAGCTCCGATACCAATTGCTGTCAAGAGAGCTGAGGGGTCATATATTTATGATGTGGATGATGGGGCATACTTGGATTTAATTTCTAGCTGCACGGTCATGCTCATCCTTAAATAGCAGGAGCAATTTATGAACAAAGTCTGCGTTTAGAACATGTAATATTCGCAGGATTCACACCCAGGATGAGCCAGCAGTGACGCTTTGTGAAAAATTGAAAGCATTGCTCCCACAAAAATTGAGTAAATTTTTCTTCTCTGATAACGGTTCTACAGCTGTTGAAGTTGCATTGAAAATTTCCCATCAGTACTGGTGGAATAAAGGTGAAAGAGATAAAACTGTTTTCCTCAGTTTTGAAGGAGCATATCATGGAGACACATTTGGAGCAATGAGTGTAGGAGTCACGTCTGGATTTCATGATCTATTCTCCAGATTATTCTTTTCTGTTCTTACGATACCTTTTCCGGAAACTTGGATTGGTGATGATCAAGTGGAAAATAAAGAAATACATGCACTTCGGATTTTAGAGCGTCACTTGCAAGCTGATGCTCATAAAATTGCTGCACTAATTTTGGAGCCATTGGTTCAAGGGGCAAGTGGTATGAGGATGTGTCGTCCAGAATTTGTTTCCAGAGCTGTTAATCTCACGCGCCAGTATGGCATTTTGATTATATTCGATGAAATCAAGTCAGGATTCGGTCGTACAGGATCTTGTTTTGCTTTGGAGCAGGTGAACTTTGTTCCTGATTTTCTTTGTATATCCAAAGGATTGACGGGAGGATTCTTACCATTAGCAGTTACCGCCACTACTGACCGGATCTATGATGCATTTCTAAGTGAACACTTTACTAAAGCGTTTGCTCATGGCCACTCCTATACTGCTAATCCTCTAGGCTGTGCTGCAGGGATTGCATCTCTGGAGTTGTTGACGCAACCTGGCATAATGGCTAAGTTAAACAGAATTCACATGACTCATAAAACAGAGCTGGAAAAACTCTCCATAGCTTTTATTGATATTCATCATATACGAGTCACTGGAACGATTGCTGCCTTTGATACTCCCTATGCTCAGGTACTCAAGCCAAAATTTTTAGAGAAAGGACTTTTACTCAGACCTTTGGGAAATACGATTTACTTTCTTCCGCCATACCGTATCAGTGACTTAGAACTTGAAGAAGCTTACAAAACTATAGGTAGCAGAAATTATCAAATCTTTATGAGGTACCTTCAGTCAAGGATGTGAATTGAAATATGATTAATCTGGAATGGGAATATTTACTTACTTCCTTGACTCTAGCCTGGAACCTAGAAGTAACCCTGAACTTTTTTAGTTCCATTAATTTTCGTGAGTAACTGTGTACATGCGTGGGTGTAAGTTGAATGAATGTTCACTTTACTGGTTGCACTTATAATTCTTTATTGTACTTTTTAAGTGCTAAAAGCATATTTTAAATTTTCAACGAGTCACAAAGCTATAGATACAGAGTGAAAATTAACATACATTTTTAATATTATGTACTTGTTAATTGACTCATTCTTATTGCTGAGACGATGGTGGATGTATTTTATTCATCAAATACAGAAAATAAATTTCTTTAAGATACGGAACCTACTTTATTTATTCTACACCCACAAACTGCACCCAGCTAGCAGTAGGATATTTATAGGATATTCGAAGGATATACTCAATGGCAAAAGTAGAATATCCTATGAATATCCTACCAACGAATATCCTATGAATATTCCACAAATATCCTACCACTGAATATCCTACGATTATCTGATCAAATTATCCTGCAGGTATAGTGCAGTTTGAATTAGGAAAAAAAGGAGAAAATCTGCATCTTAAGGTGATTCGATGGACGCCATATTTTTTGTCAGAACGACATGCGATATATCGCATTGATTGGTCCCATTTTTTCAGCTAATTGTCATTTTTCTCATATTTTGAGATCGCAATTCTGTTACCAGGAGTTCAAAGAATTCACATATCAATTCTGACAACCACATTCAACGTATAAAGCGTCCAGCCCACCTACAAACTAGGGGCCTCAAAAAGGCTCATCGATGGAACTGCTGACTGTTGCCTTTCAAAGATCGTCGGGCCGACGATCTTTGAGGGTAACCGATGTGTTCGGGATACATCACAGATCAGATCTTGAAATTTTCAAGGCATTCCGTGCAGAAATGGCTGAGAAATAGAAGAATTAGTGCCAGTTTGAGAGCCCCAGTTTGTACGTGGGCTGGACGCTTTAAAGGCGTGATTTTTAGAGGAAAACTATCGCATTCGACACTGATATCGAAACTGCACTCGAATGCGATATTTTTCGTCAGTAAAAACCACGCCTTTAATACGTTGAATGTGGTTGTCAGAACTGATATGTGAATTCTTTAACCTCCTGGCAACAGAATTGCGATCTCAAAGTATGAGAAAAATGACAATTAGCTGAAAAAATGGGACCAATCAATGCGATATATCGCATGTCGTTCTGACAAAAAATATGGCGTCCATCGAATCACCTTAATGAAAATGACAAGTCACATGGTAAAAATAAACCGCACACATTTGCCACAGCCAGAGCATCCTGTTACTGCAGGAGGTTCTCATAGAGAAAAAAAAGGAGGTGTTTGCATTTCGGGCATCTTGGAATTTTTTGATGATTTGATGACGTAGGTCGGTACAGCGACGTTTATCCTGTCGATTTTCTTGGAAATGGTGTAATTTAAGGAAAAAAGTTATCTATAAAAAGTGCTTGAAATTATATAATGAGTTGATTCAAGTAAAAAAATCGGACAACATCATGGTCCATTTTTTATATTTTGAATTCCGGATTTCGCTGGCCAGGTTGTGACGACCTACGTCACAGGTTAAACAAACCTCAAGATGCAAACACCTTTTTTTTCTCTATGGGAGGTTCTTGCCCTGTAATAACTCATGAGATGTTCTCGCTGTGCAAAAAATTGGTTTAATACCACCAAGTAGCGAATCATTTTAATTAATATGCAGATTTTCTCCTTTTAATTCCTAAAATAAACTGCACTACTTACAGCAAGGGGATTTGCTCAATGCTCAGATAGAGCTGCAACATTTTGGAAGTTATTAATTCACACCAGTCATCGAAGTTTACACCATTGAACTGAATTGAATTTATTTGAAAAACAAAGAAGCATACAAAATTAAAAAATCATCCAGTGGGAACCATTACAAGCACAAAGCTTTGTGCAGGGGAGTACTTTACGCATAAAAAATGGGGGAAACTTGAAAAAATTGAACCATTTTTTTTTTACATAGGGTTACAGCTGCCTGCAGCTGAACAAAAAAAACACTTGATAACAACTTAAAGTGTGATAATATTTTTAGTTGTGGAAAATAGGGATGTTTAGGTTTAGTTTATGAAAAAACTACTTGTAAAAGACATACAATATGTAGGAAAAAATATGAAGAAAGCAAACCAATAATGCTAGAGCCTGCATGACATGAATGTTGGCATCTGATGGAACGCATTTATCAGATCAGTAGTGATGACACCCACAGTTTCATAGTCATCTCCTTTCTCGATAATTTTACCGCCTTTAAATTGGATTCTTCCTAGATCTTTTTTTTTGGGGGGGGGGGGGAGGGCTTCAAATAGCCATTGGCTAACCCGTCCTGTTCCCACTTTTCTCTGAGGTTACACACTCTATGCTCCCATTCGTTCCCCCTTTTCTTACATAATACCTCCTTATCCTCGTACCTCAGTAATCTTCCCTCCTCCCCAGTTGTTGTTTTGATATACCCTTAGTTTAAATAGTAAGTTCCTTTTGAACACCCCCAGTCCCAGGTCTTCCAATTTGTAGCACTTGAATCTGTTGTACTTCCTCACTCTTTTATAGAATATCATTTTATCAACAGCAACCTTTTCATGATATGTCCATACCTTATCTCCATTTCTCGTTTCCTTTGTATTTTTACACCATATTAGTTCTTTCATTCCTTTGTCCACACCCTTAATATAATCCTTCTTCATTTTATAAATAAATATAAACACCCTATATTTTACAAATAATTCCATACATAACCCCCCAAGTTCATTAAGCATTACCCCAATATTTTCTTCTCTACCCCTTATGTAATATGTATCTCATCGTGATGTTCTGCCCCACTTGTATTCTTTCAATAACGCTTTTGCTCACCTCAAATAATATTGTTATGGAGTAATTTACCACTGCATACTTAGTAGGCATAACAATTTCTTCCCCTCATTGTCAATGTGTTTTTGACCCTTCATAATAAAACAAACTCTACTTCTATAATCATTGGTTATTTTCTTAATTTGCTTATCTCATTTCAGGTCTTTTCCTGCTAATACCCCCAATGATTTGTATTCATTAACTCTCTCCACTTTCTCCTCCCCTATTTTTATCTGCGCCTCCATACCACTTTTCTCTTCCTCAGAGCTAAATACCACAAACTTCGACTTTTCTGTGTTTAATTTAAGTTTATTTACCTTCAGCCATTCCCCATTCCCCAACCCTTGTCAATTCTTTAAGCAGCTTTTCCTGTAATCTCTCAACTATTTCTCCTCTCAGATATATCAAAGTGTGTCATCAGCGAACATTCTCAGTTTTGCATTCCCTCAATACACTTTTTAAATCGTTTATATAAATTAAGAACAGTACTGGCCGTAGCCTACTCCCCTGTGGTATTCCCAATTCAACACTTTCGTCGGAAAGTTCCCCCCCCCCCTTCACTGCCTGCTCTTTTTCTTGTAGGTAGTCCTTCAACCAGGCTAATGCCTTGTCTCCAATCCCAATTTTTTCAAGTCTCTTAATTAATATCTCTCTATTGATAGTCTCAAAAGCCCTCTTTAAATCTACAAAACCCTTATCTTTCTCTTCCCCTTCTCACCATTCTTTGAACAATATTTAAATTAATTCCTCCGCCCCTCTCTCCTCCCTAAAGCCTCTTTGTTCCTCAATTAATTTTTTTTTTCTTTTCAATGTGATTTAAAATTTCTCTAATTACTACCCCTTCTTTTACTTTCCACCTCTGGTAACGAGTTAATTAGTAGGTCTCATTTCCTCAATTTTCTTCGTATTTTTTACCTTAGGCATAGGTGTTACTATCGCCTTTATTAATAGGTACCTCAGGAATTTTCTCTTCCTTAAATGACTTATTTAATATTTCAGTAATTCATAATTCAAAATACAGCGGACTCTCGATAATTCGAACCTCGATAATTCGAAAACCTCGTTAATTCGAAGGAAAGTCTGTTTCCCTAGGAAAGCTCTCGATAATTCGAAGAAAATCAATGTATTTCTCTCCCCTCGTTATTTCGAAATTTTTAAGCTGGCTCGACCCTCTATAATTCGAAATTGCGACGAAAATTCTCTCTGTAATTCGAAGTGCGGGAAGTAAATATGGTCCTCCCTCTATAATTCGAAATAAGGCGTTACATTCCCTCTACAATTCGAAGTCAACTGTTTATGTACCTGGGTGTCTGAAAGAGCTGATAGGATTGTCAAAATGTAAACATGTAATTAATAATTTTAAAATTAAATATAAATAATTAATACTCAATTGTGTTACCTGTTTTGTGACTTTCGGTAATTTATATTCAATTTATTATGTTTCTCATTTTCTTTATTTTTTCTAGTAGGTAAGAGTTTCTCAGGGGTAATTTATATTAAATTTATTATGTTTTTCATTTTCTTTATTTTTTCTAGTAGGTAAGAGTTTCTCAGGGGAAATCCTTGTGATAAGAGCCCCAAATTTGTGTTTTCTTCCTAAAAAAAGGCGCAGCTAAGCAATGTCAAAGCGCACAAGTAGGTGTTATTTTTGGCGTTCGAATTGTAAATTTTATTTTCTCATTTGACCACTTCTCCAGTTCAAGCTATCATCAGCGTTCTGTTCTCAATCGCCTACAGCTTATTTGCTAAATTTGATTTTTGAATAAAGATACTTCTTTCGTTTTTCCTCTCTAGATTTTATGGTATCTTATTTCAAAGTTTCCACTGCCAGCTTCAATTACCGTAGAATCATGAATTTCCACCGACATTTTTTGTTCCCCCCTGTTACGAGAAATCCCTGTACTGTCAATTCTTTCTTAAAAAAAATATTACAATTTGTAATGACCAGAAAAATAATCATGATTTTAAAATTAAATGTGTGTCAAAGTCGCAAATGATCATTCAACACGCAAATGTATTTAATTTTAAAAGTGTCTTGATTTCCTTCCTTTTTTTGAATGCCATAGAAAATGTTCAATTTTTTTTCTATCAAAATTTAAAAAAAAAATCTTGAACATTTCCTGTTCTTCAATCGTTAAAAAATAAAATGTCCGTGGAAATTTTTATGTGGAATTTTCTTCTCTGTAATGTCCCACGGATGTTCTTTGATGGAACATTCCCAGAATATTCCTAGAATATTCCTAATGTTCTGAACTTGTTTCATTCACACTTTCTCAGAATGTTCTGAGAATATTCCGAGAACATTCTCAGAATATTCTGAGAATGTTCTGGATTTATCAATGAATGTCCTCAGAATATTCTCTGAATATTCCTGTGCTATCTGGGTAATAATTACTTAGTGTAATTTTCGCCTCCGTAAAGAAATAAACTGATATATTTGGTTCCTTTTGACGTAAATCCGTCCATTTGCCTCTCTACATTCGAACCTCTCTAATTCGAAATCCCTCCGCATGAATCTCTTTAATTCGAACTATCTTTATTTCGAAACCTCGTTAATTCGAAGAAAAACCGATTCCCTTCAATTTCGAATTATCGAGAGTCCACTGTAAATTAGGTTTCCTTTATGTTCCTTAACTACTGTGGAACACACTGGATAGCCCCCTAGACTCTTCTTTAATTTACCTATTATTTCTTTTACCCTCTCTTCCGTCATAGTGTTGAGAGGGATAATGGTTTTCAATAACATTGATTATGTGGATGCACAAGTTCCAGATTGTCTAGAGCCTTTTACGAGTACGAGACTAATATGCTTCAGTGTTCTTGAAAACTGAACATTTCCTTCCATTAGGCGTTCAGAAAATATCGTGGAGAAATTGACGGCCTAAGCCAGATTTTTTATGCGCGAAGATGCTGACATGCTGACTTTTTGTGCCTCTTTGGAGTCTTTGGACCACACAGGGGTGCAGAAAATTCATGGCCTTCCTCACTTCATAAGTTGCCTTCCCCAAAATTTGCTGTTTTGCTACAATTAATTGCGCCTTTATATAATACAACCCGCTAAACAGCCTCCTTCCCCAAAAGTAGCGCGCTTGAAAGACCCCCGGCACATGAAACAGCGCGCATAAAAGTTTCCCTCCCCAAAAGCAAAGCGCTTGAAAGACTTCCAGAAAATGCAACTTGCTTGACATTTTCCTTGAAAGACATCTACATATCTCAAATAACAATGTGCTTCCTTGTTCGATCCCCAAAAACAAGGGGGACCAAAGTCTTCCCCAATTTTTACCAATTCCTACGGCCTTCCCCAATTCTCACGCGAGCGGCCACGCGATCATAATCACGTGATCGAGGTAACATTCTGCACCCCTGGACCACCTGAAAGCTGTGCTTACAACCTAATCAATGTTATCCACCCATTAACTGTCATACCTCTCAACATTTTAGAGGTACCTGTCCCAAGTAGCATGGATTGCAATTTCATTGCAATGGATTGTGAGTTGATTGCAATTTTTGCTTGTTGCCTATACGTTCATTTGAAGGCGCTTAAAAAGTTGCAATTTTATTGCAATAAGTTTGCAAGAAATGTAGATTATGCTTGTTGCCTAACCTTCTTTTTCAAGGCACTATAAAGACTGCAATTTCGGTGCAATCATGTTGTAACAAATTCACGCCATGTGCCTGGCATCCAATTCTCTAGTTGTTTCAAAGTTTTTTCGACTTAAATGTCTCACCTAACCCATATAGCCCAACATATTTTGAAAATATTGTCACCTTTATCAAAATATTTTCATGGCAATATTGTAATTAAGATATTTTCAAAATATTTTTAAAACATTTTAAAGGAATATTTTGAAAATGTTTACAAAAAATATTTTTAAAATAATTCAAAAATATTGCCTGTAAACATGCATGTTAAAAATATTCCTTAAGAAAGTTTTGAAAATATTTTAAAAATATTTTTTGAAAATATTTTTAAGTTCTCAAGTTAGTATGTGGTGTAATTTACACCGGTGTAAATTTAGTGTGAGTACCTATTACGTGATATCGAAAAAAAAATCAGACAAAAAAAATATGAAAAAAAATAAATAACACGAAAAAAAATAAATAATAGGCAAAAGAAAGAAGCCTGAGAAAAACGGCGTTAATCAAATCTATGATGAATGTTGAGCCACGCACTGACGCAATGCATGCGATAACAGCCTTAACAGGCGTGATTTCAACCCAGCTCATCATCAGCTCCCTGTAGCTCAGTGGAAGAGTGCTCCGCTATGACATTCGCGGGTCGGGTTCAAGCCCACTCAAGGGCGTCCGGTATTTTATGCTGCTAAACGTCGTAGGACATTAGGTAAGCATGGGTTCGAATTATTATAATTTCCCCGGAAAATTTAGGGGTTGAAATTTAAAGGTCGTCAATATTTAAATTTCTTTGCAAAAAAAAAAATTGCAACTTTTTTACAATGAGGGGGTCAGATGTTGTAAAATAATTGCAATTTTCTTGCAAGAAAGTTGAAATCATCTGGAAATTTTATTTCATTTAAATTGCAATTTTTTCGTTGCAAAATGCTACTTGGGGTACTACCTATACCTATACTATGGCACATTAAGTTGAGGGTAAAACAGAAATACCTGCCGCAGTTTAAATTCTCAAGGGAAACTCATCGGAGAAAACTCTCATCTGTAAACACACATTGGCGTGGATGGCACTCTCGGATAGGCTGAGAATCGTGAATTTTTCACTTGATGAGCTCAATAACTTAATAAGATCTCATTATAAAGCTAACGAAATAAGCTACAAGATTTTGCAAACCGTTTTTCAATATCTTCAATGGTTCATTCACTGCAGGCAGGCCTGCAAGACTCTGCTTCTTTGGTACACCTTTTGTATTCTTATGCATATAAAGGCATTTATTGTATGGAGAATAATTTAAATATTACTGAAATAAGTTGATGAATAAGACTGAATATGATACCAGCTAAAAAAGAGCATGGCATTACGATTTCATAAATGTTTGCTTTTTAACTATTTTATATTACAGAGCTGACGGATAAAATAGATCCATATTTAGTTACATTTTTACTAGTTTGTATCGGTCATTTTAGGGTTAGAGGCCCCTCATGAAGTGGTAAAGGTCTATCTTTATAGTGGAGAGAATGGTAAGTTTTGAAGCTCGTGGATGAATTATTACCTGAGACCCTAGTATTATATAAATCGATACTTGACTTGCAATACCGCGCGTATTTTCATTTTTTTTTCACATCATCTTCGCTACTTCGGTCGCAATCTTGGACCCACATGTCTTTCATGGAGTAGGAACAGTTATTTTACCCTCATATTTTGCTTTTTTGACCCAGTAAACCCAAGGAAAAGACACCCAACACGCCATCATTAGGACCTGACGCCCCTCCATCCTCAAATTTAGAGCCAAATTTGGGCGCCATCTTGGATTTCGGGCCTCCGTAAAGGTGAGAGATAATTTTGAACGACATATTTAAATTCTACGACCAAAAGAACATAGGGATCGATACCTATCATGACGTAACTTGACTATTGCAAATTTTTTACTCTCAGCGTCGGCCATTTTTGCCGCCATTTTGGGGCCTGGAGCTCCCCCGTGCCCCGATAATGTACCTAAATATAATTTTATTTTTGGATTTTACGACCCAAATAATCGAAGGATAGACACCCTACTCGGCACTTTGAGGAGCACGTGTCCCCTACCCCGTTCTTGGCCCAAATTTGGCCGCCATCTTGGATTTGGGGCATTGGATTGGGGAAATACTCTGAGTGAATTTTGGACTGCAGATTTGAGTTCTATGACCACAAGTACGTAGGAATCGACACCTCAGCGATCAATAGGGTTGTTTTTGTAAATATCATCCCCCCGGGGTTGATTTTAGCCGCCTTCTTGGATAGGGGGTGACTTTTTGAAAATTGAGAATGCCAACATCGGAATTCTGTTTCTAGACATCAATACGAAGAGATTAAGACATCTTCCACACTTCAATCTCTAATAGTGCCACGGGATGACATTTGCGCCTGCACTATAATTAGATCACATATCTTGTAATCTTATTAGACGCAGTTCGAGGCTTCCATAACGCAGATTTATCGAAAAATCCAGAATAATTACGCTTTCGTACCTTTTTTCAAACTGTTGCATTTAACAAATCTGGAAAATTTTTGAAATGTCATCTCTGTTTGGACGCATTTCGATGCCACCGTAACACAGCTCTTCATGAATTTCCGCAGAAAATTTACGTTTTTTCCCCCTTTAACATAAAATAATTTTGAATTGTTGCAATCAACAAATCTAGAAAGTTTATGAAATGTCAACTCTATTTGGACGCGTTTTTTGACGAAAATTTTACAAAAATTAATGAAAACTGTGATTGTATTTAAGACTCTACATTAAAAGAGATAAATATCTTCGAAGGTCTCAAACTTTTTCTTTTCTCATCTATTGTCTCCTCTTTCCTTCACTCTTTCCCTCCTTTTGCTTTTTTTCTTTTTGCTTGGGGGCTCAAGCCCCCCCCCCCCCCCCCCCTAGCAGTGGCCCTTATTTTTTACTTTTCGCAAATTCAAAGTGTGAAACCCTGCAAATGGTTCCTTTTGATGAGGAAATAAATGAAAAAAAATACAAATGGAGAAAAAAAAATTTAAATGGTGCCGCAATGAGCCTAAAGTTGCGCGCTTGGCGTGCGAAGACGCGTTTCCCCGTCAATTCGCAATTTTTTTCCCCCTTTTAAATGTTGCCACGGCTTTGAAATTTTTGGAGGCAACACTTTTTACTAAGTAATTTACGGGGAAAATAACTGAACTATCCTCGACCATTTTAAAATGCTCTTTTCTTCCCCTCAAAGTGACCACGTCTTGCGAATTTGCCGATTGTCCCTATAACAATCTCCCCTCACGGTGTGTCTTTTTTCTACCTTTAAATTGTTGCTACGGCTTTGAAATTTTCTGGAGTAGCACAATTTTTACAGTACTTTACGAAAAAGATAACAAAATTTACCGTGCTACTTTTAAAATGCCCCCTTTTCCCCTCCAAAGTGGCCACATCGTGCGATTTCGTCGATTGTTCGTAACATTCTCCCGGCATGGTTTGCCGGAACAAGTTTAAATTTTTTGAAGAGTCAAAAGCAAAAATTCTTCAGATTCTAGAAGTAGAGTGTCTACCAAGTCATTTAAGCCAAGAGGATAACGATTCTATTTAGCTACCTACTGGAAAACAAATCGATTTAAATGTTTATCGGGGCTAACATAGGCAAATTACCGGCATAAGGCCTGATGAATTTTCGGAGTTTCACATCTGTCTATAGTATGGCTATACAGGTACCTACTCTAGACAGAGTATGGCCATTTCTGTTCCGGTTTTTCATTGGTCGCGTAAAAATAGGCTGACACCGCCTGATACACGATGTTCTTACGGCCGTAAATAAACAAACAAGATGGCTGTTATCAGCAAGCAAGATTGAGGTTGCCGGCCAGTTGGCCTAGTGGTCAGCGCGTCTGACTCTAGGCCAATAGGTCCCGCGTTCGAATCCCAGTGGTGGTGACAAATTTTCATGGAACTGACGAGTGGATCTGCAGAAACAGATTCCACTCGGCCTTAATCCTTAAAAATTTGAAAGCCTGGAGCATGGATGTGCCTAAATCCCATGATGTTTAAGGACAATAAATACTGTCTATCGATGGCTGTAGGTTCCAACAGAATATAAGCCACTAAACCAGCAAAAAAAAAAAAAAAAAAAAAAAAAAAAAAAGATTGAGGTTATGCACATCTTACATCCTCCTGTGATAAAGGTGAAAGGCGATTTAACAATGTTTTCATGTGTTTCGTGTGTTATTAGTAGTATGCTAATTTAAATTGTTACTGCCGTATAATTGAAATTCTTGTCAAATATATAGCTTCTTATCGATGTTACGGTGAGCCGCCATCTTGTTTGTTTATTTACGGCCGTCATGCCGCAATCAGAGAATTTAACAGCTGAATGTGGAAGTCAACAGTCATCGCCAAACGGCTGAAATTTAGTAAATTCGAGAGATTTTCATCCAGATGTGTATAGCCCTTAGCACACGATCAATATGAGGTATCAATATGGCGAGGTCTAGAGTACCTATATAGCGAGAGTATGGACAGATCGCTTCATGGAGGGCTTAGGGCCCAAAAGTGCAGCCACCCTTCTAACCAACTTCTAACGCACAAAATTTCCCTGCCAGTCTGCAGATTCCAATTCTAACCAAGATGGCTAAGAATGTACACAAATGAGCGTTCTTCCGCAAAAATGAGTAAATTTGTGCAAAAACTAAGTCAAATACGCGCTTTATAAACGATGGTTCGTAACAATTGTATTAGTAAAGCGCTCTGGATGATTGAGATTCATAGGTTAGCTGCATTTCTGGGCCCTAACTTTATTCGCGGAGACATCGGTGAAGGCCTGATGGATTTTCGGAGTTTCACATCTGTCTTTACTCTCGCTATACAGGTACTCTAGCGAGGTCATAATGCGCGCGCAGCTTGTACGACCAATCACAGCTCTTCGAGGCATCAATATACAGCGGCGCCGCTCTATATTGATGAGATATTAATCGTGTGATTGCCCCTAACTGATGCGGGCTTATCAAATCTACTCGAATAGTTCAAAAACAAATTCAAAATTGGTTCGATGGTTGCTGAGAATCGTTACTGAATTTTGCGCGTCACGCGCAAAATTCAGGCATCAGGCCGATGACTTCCACATTCAAGCCACATTCAGCTCCCACATTCAGCGTGTGATCGGGGCATAAGAGCATCATGAAGCCTAAAAACTCGTTGACCAATCAAAAAGCGGAACAGTTTTCCTGTAGTAAAAAGATACGAATGGCCATCTTGTCTATAAAGGTACTCTATTTCAGCCTACATCCGAAGAAAATGCAAAAAAAAGTCAGTCGAGCCTTACTTAATTTTTAGAGGAGGGGGAGGGATGCCTTTCGGTGCCTAATGAAGGAGGGAGGGGGAGGAGGGATGCCTTATGAGGGAGGGGGGGGGGGTCTAAAAATCGGAAAAAGTGTTGGAATGTTCCCGATAAGAGAGGTATCTCAGAAATTTTGTATCACATCCTCTTCATTTTCGATAGTTTTCAAGAAAAGAAAGTAGTATACACAGCCATGCGGAAATTTTTTGACGAATTTTGCAAACTCTCAACCTCATTCTTTGCCAAAAGTTGACTTCTGTACATTGATCAGGATAAGGCCTTCATGTGTTGAAACTTCAGATTCATTCCTTTTTTTTGTCGTTGTCCTTGTTTGGATGAAGATCTCGAGGTTTTTTTTTTTTTGATTTATCCTCCAATTTGCGGCTATTCACCCGACCCGGATGGGCATGATATCCCTGAAAAACTTCTTATTTCCCGGAATAAACGCAGACGCATTATTCCGGAAGCACGGCCGGCCGGCAGTTTCCCGCTGGTCCTTCAACGAACAGCGCTGCCAACACAATTGCCCCAGCATTGTTTAGTATCTTCCTGGTTATTGTTTCCTACTTAAAATACATAAATTTTTTTTTAATTCAATCGACTTTATTATGACCATGAATTCATAAAATTAAAGTGCGTGATCGTTACTTCTCAAAAAATTTATATCATTGCTTGTTTTTCTACAGGGTTATCCAAAAGTCACTGACCACCCCTGTAACTTTTTTCCAAATTGAGATAGAAGTTTGAAACTTTGGGAATGTTCCTCTGTCTAAGGTAGCAACTTTTTGGTCCCCCCAAAATTTTGGGGGCGGCCCCCCTTAAGGGGGGCGGGGGCTAACTTTTTTTTTCAAATGGCAACCCCCCCTTTGTGATACCTCATTCGAAAGATAATAAAAAAAGAAAATTATTGGCGCAAACCGCAGGTCGAAATGTTCATTTTTGACAAAATGGCGGCCGGTCAAAGTTCAAAATGGCGGAAATTCGGCATCTCCGTTGTTTATTGACGGATTGGTGTGAAACTCTGAATCCTAGGGTTTTTCGGGATGAGAAAAACGATTCTGGCATTGGTTTTCCAGAAAAGTCTGTCCTTTTCAAAATGGCGGCGGTCAAAATGGCGGCCTCGAGCGGGAAGTGGATATTTAGGCTGCATCATATCGTTGGATTTGCATGAAACTTGGTATCTGGGGGTATTTCGGCAGGAGAAGAACGAATCTTTCATTGGATATCTGAAATTTTGACAAATTCCAAAATGGCGGCGGGAAAATGGCGGGAAATCAGTGTTACGGCTGTTTACCGATGGATTTGCATGAAATTCGATTCTGCGGTTTTTAGACTGGCTAAAAAGGAATCTTTCATTAGATTCTTGAAATATCAAATAATTTCATGCTAATCCATCAGTAAACAGCCGTAACACTGATTTCCCGCCATTTTCCCGCCGCCATTTTGGAATTTGTCAAAATTTCAGATATCCAATGGAAGATTCGTTCTTCTCCTGCCGAAATACCCCCAGATACCAAGTTTCATGCAAATCCAACGATATGATGCAGCCTAAATATCCACTTCCCGCTCGAGGCCGCCATTTTGACCGCCGCCATTTTGAAAAGGACAGACTTTTCTGGAAAACCAATGCCAGAATCGTTTTTCTCATCCCGAAAAACCCTAGGATTCAGAGTTTCACACCAATCCGTCAATAAACAACGGAGATGCCGAATTTCCGCCATTTTGAACTTTGACCGGCCGCCATTTTGTCAAAAATGAACATTTCGACCTGCGGTTTGCGCCAATAATTTTCTTTTTTTATTATCTTCCGAATGAGGTATCACAAAGGGGGGGTTGCCATTTGAAAAAAAAAGTTAGCCCCCGCCCCCCTTAAGGGGGGCCGCCCCCAAAATTTTGGGGGGACCAAAAAGTTGCTACCTTAGACAGAGGAACATTCCCAAAGTTTCAAACTTCTATCTCAATTTGGAAAAAAGTTACAGGGGTGGTCAGTGACTTTTGGATAACCCTGTATAATATTAATATAGCATGTGCTCAAGCGGCTATAGTGGCAGCACTGTTCGTCGTAAAACTTCGAACGGCCCTGCCGTGATAGCGAAGAGAGCCGTAACTGCAAAAATGAAGTTCTGAGAAAACGGGCTCAGAAGCTTGTGACCGGAACATTTTATTCAAAGAAGCCTCCGTTCTTTGTCAAATTGCCACAATTCGTCCGGAAGACTCCTAGAAATCATTTGGGGGATTAAAACTCGACCGATTTTATTTTAAAGTGCATGAAAAAGGTAAAATTCAATTTCGTGTTAGGTTATTGTTAGGCAAGACAGCCGTAAGTGCTATCTCCTGCATGCTTTCGTGTTTTGGACGCACAACAAACACATTTTCAGGTTAGAAATTGGCAGAAGAGGGCACCGCTTTACGGTGCCGGACACGGGAGCTGTCAGCAATAGATTTCGGGTGCAGATTGCAAAACGACGGTGGTGGCGCGACTGCGGATTGCACAGGAGTTAGGGCGCTCCGCGAGAATATATGAACAATACCCATATGAAGCGTGTGGCTCATTTTAGAATTTTGACTTTTAGAAGTTTTCTTGTCCGGACTGCGGGCCGAACGCTGCCTTTTTTTAACGGTATATTACAGAGAAGTGCAGGTAAAGGGGAATTGTGTCGATATAAAAGAAGAGGCAGTGGACTGATTAATCGGAATAACTGGTCAAACAGTGGTTGCCCATTTTTGAGAGTGATTCTTTTCGCTCTAAATGTTTTTACTTTTTTCTTTAGGCCTTGTCTGCACGGGCCGTTTCACGAGATTTGTCCCAGCGTTAAATTCCACTTACGAAGTTGAGAAAAATATTGAGTTAATCAATATTTTTCCCAGTACCAAGTATGGTACTTGTACCCCTAGGACCCACTGAGAGGAGAGGAAGAAGTGAAACGAATTGTGCGATATTTTATTCATTACTCCATTGTTAATGTTTGTTTCGTTAAAATAATGTGTATAATTGTCAATTGAGTGCAATTAGTATTTTAATCCCGGTTAAATACTCGACTTTATCTAATTTATCTTCTCACGCAAACTAGTCGCAGGACTGTATGAGCCCCGTCCCGTGGAGACGGTAACTGGGAAAAATCCCAGAAGTTTCATTCCTGCGATTCGAACTTGGGACAAATCTTATGAAAACGTCCCGTGGAGACAAGGCCTTACCTTTCTCCTCTTGTATTTTAATCTCCCTAAGTTGAGAAAATGACAATTCTATGGCCTTGTCTCGGCGGCGCAACTGCTGAGGGAATCAGGTGCAACTGTTACGAGTTTGTTGCCCCAACCGAAGTTCCCTGTCTCGACGCACAAGCAAGTGTTCCTGGAACTTTTAGGCGGGAATATTTGAACAACATTAATTTTTTTAGGTTAAACAATGTCAATTGAGGTAATTGAACTGATAATTATGAACGGGAGGTGAATATTTTGCGTTATTTCGACCAGGTATAAAACAAAAAACAATAACATAACACAGATATGGATAAAAAGAAAATATATTCGATAAAATTTTATTTTCCTGCTGTAGTGATATGCTACTAACGAAAATATAAAATTAATACTGAAATGTATACAAATATTTCTAAATAATAACCGTTCCGAATGAAATAAAACACCCGTAATAAACTCCCGCTTCACGTGTAAGTTGTAACCAGCGTTTATCAATTCAACACACGAAGGTAAACAACTGTTGAGGTTCCAGGTTTCTGACCTTGAAAGTTTCACTTATAATAGTATTTTGAATTGATAAACGCTGGTTACACGTGAAGCGGGAGTTTATTACGGGTGTTTTATTCCGGAGCGGTTATTACTTAGAAATATTTGTATACATTTCAGTATTAATTTTATATTTTCGTTTGTAGCATATCACTACAGCAAGAAAATAAAATTTTATCGAATATATTTTCTTTTTATCCAAATCTGTGTTATGTTATTGTTTTTTGTTTTATACCTGGTCGAAATATCGCAAAATATTCACCTCCCGTTCATAATTGTCAGTTCAGTTACCTCAATTGACATCATTTAACCTAAAAATATTAATGTTGTTCAAATATTCCCGCCTAAAAGTTCCAGGAACACATGCTTGTGCGTCGAGACAGGGAACTTCGGTTGGTGCAACAAACTCGTAACAGTTGCACCTGATTCCCTCAACAGTTGCGCCGTCGAGACAAGGCCTAAGTGAAACATTTTTGAGACACTTCCTTCCTTCAACAGTTGCGCCAGCTTCCCTCAACAGTTGCGCCGTCGAGACAAGGCCTATATCTACCAGCAATCCCCCCCCCCCCCCCCGATCACGTCATCGGGACACCCATCAAGGACGCCATAGACTCATCCGTTGATGACTTCATGGAGGCACCTGTCGATGACGTCGATGGAAACGAGTCTCGTTGATGACGTCATGGAGTCATCCTTGGATGACGTCTTGATAATGGCATTTTGAGGTCACATCCAGGGTACCAGTTGATGGTGACGTTACAACACAAATCATAATTCATGTATATACATTTATTGCTAATTAATTTTTGATGAGTCAATATTTTCTAAATTTCTAATTTTTAATAAATTTTCCGCTTCATATATAAAACCTACTTTAGCATGTACAGCATCAACTTGTTTTGAATCCCCCGCCATCTTTTTTTAAAAGTCAGAGAGTTTTTAGAATCTTGTCCATCTGTATTACAGGTCGTCAATTTTTACAGCCCACAAGCTGTTCGTTAGTTCCTCAGATGTCCGATTCAATTTAGAGATTCAATTCTTCAATCCCGCGGCCAAAGTTTGTTTACATCATACGAGCGCCCTAACTCCTGTGCAATCCGCAGTCGCGCCACCTGTCGTTTCGCAATCTGCAGTGCACCCGAAATCTATTGCTGACAGCTCCCGTGTCCGGCACCGGGCGCCCTACTGGAAAGCACTGTTTTTATTGGCTCTCATGCACCTACGGCTATCTTGAAAAAAACCATAATCATTTTTTGTGCACTTACGGCTTTCTCATACGTCTCGTTTTCATTAAATTAGGATGAATTTTGCTGTTTTCGCTGTCTCAGTAATTTCATCTAAAAGAGTTTAGACGAATTTTGAAGAAAACTCGATTTAAAAAATTTTGCGCTTACGGCTCTTCGCTATTCCGGAATAATATGGACGTATTGTACGTCTGCGTTTATTCCGGGGATTGTACGAGTCTTTTTTCGCGGCTTTCATGTCTTACCAGGCCAGATTTTTCTCTGCTGAAAATATTAAGAAAAATATAAGTAATAAAAGTAAAAAATATTGTTTTCCCAGTGATCAACTGGGGATAACTTTCTTATCACCCTTGCCGTTTCATCAATGCAAAAATCTCGATCGCTATAGTGGGGTTTTGCCGTGTAAATGGGGATTTTGATGGCTATCGAGCGATTTTTTGTATGTGTGTGTGCATTTCCATAAGATCCCTCATAACAGCGTATAGTATTAGTGTGTACTAGCCGTTCTGGACGCGCTTTGCGCGTCCAGAACGGCCAGCCCAGGGGCTGCGCCCCCTGGACCCCCGATCACTCGCTACGCGAGTGACATTCGGCTCGCTCCGCGAGCCATTTTTCTCAGTGATTCGGCATTTGATCACTAAGATGTACACATTTTGGAGACTCTGGAGCAGAGTTAAGAAATTTCATGAAAGATTATAAAATGAAATTTCATGAAATTTCGTGAAATTTCATTTAACACGCAGAATTCAGGATTAAACCCTTGAAACTTATGAATCTCCTTAAGTTCATTCATAGGCACGTGGTAAACTGTGAACGGGAACTTTAGAAATGCCCAGAAAGTTGAGTAAAACAGCAAAAACATAATTTTGAATTTTTTATCTTAAATTTTGGTTGAACACACAGCTGTACCGGTTGAACACCAAAATAAATTCTACGGATTAAGTAAGACGTTAGCTTTCATATTTGGAGCAAAACAAATTTCTTGACTATAAAGAATCCTAGTACCCCCTAATAGTATATTGTTCTATTTTGGTACAAAAGAGAGGGATCTTGAACTATCTTTGAAACAATTTAAATGATTTTTTCATTTGTCTCTGATTTTTTCAGAAATTAACAGTTTGAAATTTGAGGTTAGGGTCCCCGGTCCTCAGAGACAAGAGACCCTCCACTAGTATCTTGGCCATGGTGGAAGCTTTTACTTTCGGGACTTCAGCATTCTACTGTTGACTTACCTACATGGTTGATGTTCAACAACGTGTTGGCAGTTTCGTTTTGCAAACAAGCCGAAAATGGCCGACGTTTGGGAAAGTTGTTTGGCTCATGACGTCATCCGAAGCTCATCATCGACCATGTAGGTAAGTCAACAGCCGAAACTAGGGTGATGACTGTTGCTCCCTAATAATTGTCCATAAGGAATTGTTGAAACCCCGAAAGTAAAAGCTTCCACCTGTCGCTAGGAGGCCAGTGGAGGGTCTCTTGTCTCTGCCGGTCCCCCTCCCAGAACATAGAAAACGTCATTCGTGAACTCAAAATGACCGACTTGTTTTGAGTTTCGTGGCGCCTACAATCCGCAATTCCGCAAAACATAAATCTTAATATTATGAGGCACGACAACATCGATATTTCACGGTAACTGTTGACAATTTGAATCGGAAATATAAGAATGTCACAGACATTATCAAAGTCATGCATCGTAAATATAGTTGAAATATGGCAATGCCGTAAGAGCAAAAATTAATACGATTCTCATCAGCTGAGTTTTTTCATAACCTCCGGTGCAATATAAGAAAAAGTCGATACACCGAACCGAGTGTTCTTATTTCGTAAATCCCTTATTTTTCCCTGCATCCCTACGGGTTATGGGCCCAGGTCGTTTTTACTTGGTCCTTTGAAGCATTTATTTGAAAGTGAAGTGACTTTGAAGTGTTAATATGGACCTTAAGTCTAAAAAGAACATTAAACCATTTAATGGTGAAAAGTACAGCATATGGAAACTTCGAATTCGCGGGCTGTTAACGAAGAAAAATTTAATTGATGTGATTGATGGACCATCTAGTGCGGTCGCTTAGCTCAAAAATGCACGATGATACGCGGTTTCCGGCTACCAACGTGATTTTGGTCTTAAAATGACCGTTAGACCCTCCTGATTCAGAAACCACCGGGAGCCACCCGCGCTCCCCCCGTTTTCCCCCCTTTTGGCCGCCATCTTGGAAAATGGCGGCCAAAATCGGGTTTTTTCAAAATATCTCGAGAACGGCGGCAGATATCAAAAAATTTTCTTAGTTAAAAAAGATTCAGCGTGAAAAAGCGGTATGAATGAAGTACTCACACGTGAATAATATGAGAGAAGGGAGGGGGGAGGGGGAGGCCCGCCGCGCCGCTGCGCGCTCCTCTGCTCCTCAGCTGTCTTGCGAAAAACTCGCTGTTCCGGCGGGCGCGCGTCATCACCCGAGGCGTTGCGCCCTCTGGTAATCAAGCAATTAATAACTGTACACTTGAATCTTCCCGCTTTTTTACTTGCTGTGCTCTGGATAGGTTGGTAGATATAGACAAATTTGACAGAAAATAGGTAAGTTTAATTCAGAAACAAACTTTTGCTAAACAATTTGAATACAAGTGGGAGGAAAATAAGTGCCTTATCGATCTATTTCTTTTTAATGGAAACCTAATTTGAAATTTGGTTCATTTTAGACTTTAGCGGTATCATTGGATGTAGGGTTCTAAGCGGCTCAGATTCAAATGACTTGGAAACTTGTGTAAACCTGTGCACCGCTAACGTAATTGATGGAGCTGTGTTGGTGCATACCTTAAATAAATCAAATGCTAAAACATTCTCCGAATTCTCCATAAAAGTTTTTCAGTCAGCAATTAAGCGCAAACTGCAGAGCTTTGACAGGGTTGATATTGTTTTCGACAGATATCCGCCTTTTATAGCTTAAAATCAGACACAAGAGAGAAAAGAGGGTCCGGAAGAGAAATTCTCGTAAAAGGTTCAACGCCTATACCGAAAAATTTTGGCCATTTCTTGCAAGTTGATCGTAACAAGACTCAGTTATTTCAATTACTCGCACAAAACATCAAATCTATGGAGACAATGGGTAAGATCGTCATTTGCACTGATGACATATATCGATCGTTTCAGCTGGAAATTTGGTTTCAAGCGCCGATATTTCACCGTGTTTCCACGAGGAGGCAGATACTAGACTTTTCATTCATATTAAGAATGCTGTTCGATCTGGTTATAAGTTTGTACTGCTCAGTACTGTGGATTCTGATGTCATCGTGATTGCAACTTCTATGTTCCAAACTTTGAAAGAATTCGGTTTGCAGGACCTGTTCGTAGAATATGGAGTTGGTAAAAATAGGAGTTTAATCCAAATTTCTAAATTAACATCGAAAATCTCGCCGGATATGCGCAACGCACTGACATTCTTCCATGCGTTTACAGGTTGTGACTCCGTATCGTCTTTCTACGGCGAAGGCAAGACGAAGGCGTGGAGTATCTGGAATAAATTGGAGAATGATTTAACTGGAACATTTTTGAGGCTTTCATCGTGTAACGAAATTTCTAATAATGATTTTGAAAAAATTCAGCTCTTCACTATTTTTATTTATGACTCGTCCAGCCAGGCAAAATCCGTCAATGAATGCAGGAGAGTCTTGTACACTCAAAAAAATCGATCGGTTGAGACATTCCTCCCACTGAGGAAGCATTGCGCCAGCATTTGCGGAGAGCAATGCTCCATACTCACATTTGGAAGCATTGCTTGGAGCTGAATCCAGTTGTTCCCGATGTGAAATCTTGGGGTTGGACAAGTAGAACTGAGACCACTAAGGGACTTGCCATCGTGCCATTGTGGACCACCCTATCAGAGGCTTCGAAAGAGTGCTACGAGCTAATATCTTGTGGATGTAAAACAATGTGTATAAAAAATTGCAAGTGCCAACGCTTTAATTTAAAGTGCACAGCACTTTGTTTATGTGATGGGCAATGCTCATAAAGGTTTGCATTTCCAACTTACTGGCCCGAAGCACTCTAATTTTGAATCCATCTTTCAAACAACCGCACTAATATCGTACTAGTTTATTGCAAAACTTAGGTCATGAATACCGAAAGAATTTATCCTCTCATGCCAAACATTTGGACTGCATTTTGCGATTTGGAACTATAAATTCTGGCTCTTCTTGAAAAACACGGATAAGCGTAGGGAAACTAATGGCACGTACGTTGGTTTTAAACCGGGCTAGAATTTATAGTTTCAAATTGCAAAATGTAGTCCATTTACTCTTCAGTCAAAAATGTATTTTATTAACATTTATTTGTATTTTATACTTCCTTTTATTTTAGTTTTTTTGCGAGACTGTTGCAATACACCCAACGAGTTAGACACCCAACCCGTTGGGTCTATTTAGTTAATTTCGTTTATTTTTGTAATAACAAAACTATAATTATACAAATTTAATTTTTGTCACGCTGATTTATTTCTACTTGGAGGCACCCTGATGTTTCTACGGAGAAGCAGAATTACGTACGTACTAACCTGTCAGGACTGACTCTAATTTCCTACCTGTTCGTGACTAATTTTGTATGTTCATTCATGACAGTTCATACTTAAATATTTATTTCTTATTAATTCTTTATATAAGGTGCTTTACCTACTTTGGTTTCAAATTTGTCTATATCTACCAACCTATCCAGAGCACAGCAAGTAAAAAGGCGGGAAGATTCAAGTGTACAGTTATTAATTGCTTGATTACCAGAGGGCGCAACGCCTCGGGTGATGACGCGCGCCCGCCGGAACAGCGAGTTTT
This sequence comes from Bemisia tabaci, assembly GCF_918797505.1. NCBI lineage: Eukaryota > Metazoa > Arthropoda > Insecta > Hemiptera > Aleyrodidae > Bemisia > Bemisia tabaci. The sequence goes on along the minus strand of NC_092793.1, from coordinate 89,535,748 downwards.
TCGCAAGACAGCTGAGGAGCAGAGGAGCGCGCAGCGGCGCGGCGGGCCTCCCCCTCCCCCCCTCCCTTCTCTCATATTATTCACGTGTGAGTACTTCATTCATACCGCTTTTTCACGCTGAATCTTTTTTAACTAAGAAAATTTTTTGATATCTGCCGCCGTTCTCGAGATATTTTGAAAAAACCCGATTTTGGCCGCCATTTTCCAAGATGGCGGCCAAAAGGGGGGGAAAACGGGGGGAGCGCGGGTGGCTCCCGGTGGTTTCTGAATCAGGAGGGTCTAACGGTCATTTTAAGACCAAAATCACGTTGGTAGCCGGAAACCGCGTATCATCGTGCATTTTTGAGCTAAGCGACCGCACTAATATTGGGGGTACGGCAAAGAACAAATGGAATGA